>NC_053389.1:755839839-756139839 GCF_905171765.1 Bufo bufo | reverse complement strand
ATCCTATGTGGACCCACCATTAATGTCCCAGATGGTGACCATTACTTGGATTAGTGGAAGCGGATATCAACTAAATAAGAAGCCAAATAAAAACAAATTAAAAAAAGTAAAAGTATTACTGATAATGACCTGCTGAGAGGAGGCAAAGCTTACACTTTTAGGTACTTCATATGCGATCTGAGTGGAGACTCCACCCATGTCCAAAATGCCAGCTGTGCGCTTGCGTAGTATGGCATCCTTTTTATCACTTCCGGGTACATTCACCTCCACCACTGCTTCATCTTCTGTGGGGACCAAAAGTGACATGTAAGCAAAGAGAAAGTAATGACTCTAGGAGGAATCCGCCACACACAAAATGTCCTCACCATCTTCTATGTGATCAAAGCGACCGAGAACAAAATTGATGCCAATCCAGGCGTACACTCCTACAAAATCCAACAAATTCATGTGAGGCACAAAGTAATATGCACGGTACATCTATTACAATATAATAATAATATAACAAAAATGGCAGCATGGCCCAAAATGCCCCCTCTTTAGAGGTCCCTACCGTCTGGGTCATGTGACATACCTTCCTGTTTTCCAGAGATGACTTCTGCATGGGAGTCTGAGAAAAGAAAGTCATGGTGTACTGGGATATCTGTCCGGAGATCTTCAAGTATGGCCTCCTGCTGGCTGAAACAAACAAGTGCACTAAGTACATGTTCGTACGTACGCTGTGGGTCAGCAAACGTAGGCAGAAACATTTCAGATGCCAAACCACACAAGTGCCGAGGTCTACAGATGTACATAACACTGCCCGAGTGATGCTATTTTTACCAGCAGATTTCTGGTGAACCACCAATGACCAGTTCCATACCCATGCAAGATGTCAAGCCATGTGTGGTTTGAAGTGAAGCCTGATGCCAGAGAAATAGGTTACGACACGAGGTTAGAAAGGATGCAGGTTTGTCCCTGAGGGACATCTCACCTCTCAGTCAGGATTCGGAGCCCTGCTGTGCACAGAATATATAGGGGGGTCTCTTTGTGCTTTTCCCTGGGAATATGGCTAGCGGCGAAGTTCAGCAGAGGAGAGATGTAGTCGCTGGCTTTCTCTGGGGTGGTGGCAAGCTCTGAAATACCTAGAAAGAGAGAGTTGGATGGTGAGACATGTCTGGTACCTGATTTCATGTAGTCTGGAACATATGCCAGATAATAGAATTTAAAGTGGTTCGCCGCAGGATAGGGAAGAAGTATCTTATCAGTGTTCTAGCACTGGGACCCCCACCAATCATACAAATAGTGGTCCTGAATTCCCCCAATGAATGGAGTGGTGGAGTGCAGGAGAGAGTAGAGCACAGCGCACAGCAATCCCATACAGAATGGATGGAGGCGCAGCAGCACGCCCGATCATGCTCCATCCAGCTGGAAAGGCAGTCCTCAGGATTGGTGTGGGTCCTAGTCTTCACAAGATACTTATTTTCTATACTATACAGTTGTGTTCAAAATAATAGCAGTGTGTTTAAAAAAGTGAATAAAGCTCAAAATCCTTCTAATAGCTTTTATTTCCATACACACAAATGGATTGGGAACACTACACATTCTATTCCAAATCAAAACATGAAGAAAAATATCAAATTTGTGTTGTTCCTCTAAAAAAATTGAAGAAAAGTGAATATTAGACTGTTCAAAAAAATAGCAGTGTTTGTATTCTTCTTTACAAACTCAAACATTCACTATATAAACTGAAAAATGTTTGAAGATTTAGCTTTCCTTTGAATCACTTCACTAATATTTAGTTGTATAACCCCTGTTTCTGAGAACTGCTGGACATCTGTGTTACATGGAGTCACCACCTTCTGGCCCCTGTGAACAGGTATTCCAGCCCAGGATGATTGGACTACATTCCACAGTTCTTCTCTATTTCTTGGTTTTCCCTCAGAAACTGCATTTTTGATGTCACCCCACAAGTTTACTATTGGATTAAGATCCAGGGATTGGGCTGGCCACTCCATAACGTCAATCTTCTTGGTCTGGAACCAAGATGTTGCACATTTACTGGTGTGTTTGGGGTCGTTGTCTTGTTAGAACACCCATTTCAAGGGCATTTCCTCTTCAGCATAAGGCAGGATGACCTCTTCAAGTATTCTGATGTATTCAAACTGATCCATGATCCCTGGTATGCGATAAATAGGCCCAACACCGTAGTATGAGAAACATCCCCATATCATGATGCTTGCGCCACCATGCTTCACTGTCTTCACAGTGTACTGTGGCTGGAATTCAGTGTTTGGGGGTCGTCTGACAAACTGTCTCCGGCCACTAGACCCAAAAAGAACAATCTTACTTTCATCAGTCCACAGAATGTCTCTTTAGACCGTCAATGTGCTCTTTGGCAAATTGTAACCTCTTCAGCACATGTCTTCTTTCACCAGTGGGACTTTGCGGGGGCTTCTTGCAGATAACTTGGCTTCACATAGGCGTCTTCTAATTGTAACCGTACTCACAGGTAACTTTACACCTTCTTTGGTCTTCCTGGAGCTGATTGTTGGCTGAGTCCTTGCCATTTTGGCTATTCTTCTATCCATTCGAATGGTAGTTTTTCGCTTTCTTCCACGTCTTTCAGGTTTTAGTTGCCATTTTAAAGCATTTGCAATCATTTTAGCTGAGCAGCCTATCATTTTCTGCAGTTCTTTATATGTTTTCCCCTCTCCAATCAACTTTTTATTCAAGGTACGCTGTTCTTCTGAACAATGTCTGGAACGACCCATTTTCCTCAGAATGTCAGAGATAAATGCACTGTAACCAGCATGTACAACATTTGCTGCCTTCCTTCCTTAAATAAGGGCAATAATTGCCACCTGATATTCAAAGAATGAATGACCTCACTCATTGAACTCCACACTGCTATTATTTTGAACATGCCCCTTTCAATAAGTGATTGAATTACAGAGAATCAGCAGCATGCATCTCAAGACTGTTGGGCCTGTTGGGTTTCTATTACTCTACTACACCTGCTAGTAAATTATTTGCCATGTAGAAATATCATTTCTACCAAAAACAGTGATTGATCAGGTTAGTGATGTCTGACTGCTATTATTTTGAACACAACTATAGACAGGGTATACGTTTATACGACTGTCAGCACATCTCCAAAGTCAGCCAGACTTCTGAACAGAAAACCTGCCTAGTTATGTGGTAGGAATGAACCACTGGATCGCCATTCAGTACATATAGGGAAGCTCAACCTCTGCATGTAAGTGAAGCCTCCCTGTTCACAAAGTGACCGTTTGGACATTGCAGACATTGACGGAATCTACCAGAACCAAAACAGATTGGTGCTCATGGCACATAGGTCCAATGTCTCATTAAAAACTATCCCTTTATTGTACTACATTAAAACCATGTCAACATACGGTTCCTGCTTACGCATTTCAAGTCCTTTTCAAATAATTAAAAACACGTGGTAACCAACACAAATTTATACTAGAAATGGAGAAAATAGACTGATAAAAAGCTGGTAGAAAATCTATGTGAGGGGGGTTTACTACAGTGCGGTAGAGGCTCAAGGTGACAAGAAAGAGCCAGGGAATACTATATCTCCTTATGGAGCGCACCTAATCGGCGAGAGGAGTCTTCTAGGCCATGCATGCTCCTCTGGAATTCTGGGAAGAGGGCATGCACATGAGCTCTTAGCAAGCTCTGCCTCTGATGCCACCAGATGGTAAGGCAGCTATCCTATAAGTCAGTGTTCGACCTTTTAAAAAGGCCTTAGGACATGACTTGGATATAAACTAAGCCAGGATCTCATCTGCACACGGCTGTTTTGGGGTGATATCCCCTTATCAGTGCAGAGCAGAGAGTATTGGCTTAACTGGGTGAGGGGCCTAGGTACTCTCCATAAGGAGATATAGTATTTTCCGAATCCTCTCTCATCCAGTTAAGTCAGCTCTGCACTGATGAGGGGCAAACACCCTGAAACAGCTGTCTGCAGATGAGATGCTGGCTTATTTATTATCCAAGTCATGTCTCAAAGCCTATTTAAAGATTTGAACATTAACTTATAGGATAGCTGCCTTACATCAGGTGGCATCAGAGGCAGATCTTGCTAAGAGCTCATTTGCATACTGTCTTCCACGAAAGATCCACAGATGCACAAAGAAATCTTATTAGAGCTGTCTCCCCTATAGCCTGACTGTGGTCCTCCAGAGAGAAGACAGATGTAATGCTGGAGAACCCGTCCAGCACGCAGGTATCACAAGGAAACAGCCTAATGCAGACTACAGCTCTGAGGAAGGACAGAGAACACACAGTGCTGGAAACCAATGGCGTCTATCACACCTTCACCACAAATGACAGGGTGGGATGTGGAGAAATGTCATAGCGTCTGAGCCTGCTGTAATGATAAAATTTCGCCATTAGCCTGGATTCTAACAGTCTAGCATTTAGAATACGGAGACCAATTGTTACGGCACATTTACATTACCTATATCCGTATATATTATTGTACCAAAGTCTTTTCCGATTCACACGCGTTCCCTCCTTCCTTTTACTTGTCACGCTGTCAGATGTCCCAGCGAACAGCGGCGTAACTAGAAATGACTGGGCCCCACAGCAAGTATTTGGACAGGGCCCCCCAGCAATTTCATAGCAACCCTCTCCTCCTGTGCAACCCCCACTCCTGTGGGAAGTCAAGATCACCTTCTCAGATGAGACCCGGCAGCCTCTCCGGCTGTTTCTTACATGTATATACTGTATGCCATGTCACTGTATATAATGTCATCATATATAACACTGTTGAGGGGACCCTGACAATAAAATCTTTCAGTCTTCCTCCCGGGCAGCCGCTTCCCCTGCTTCCACTATAGCTATGCCCCTGGTGAACAAGTATTTCACATGTACGGCCAGGTTATGGGTCTCATTTCCTATTATCGCCTACATAAAAGAAAATTCCTCTTTACTGCTGTATTCCCATTCCTGACATAGCAGAAAAGCTAAAAGGAAGCATTAAAGAAATAGATGCATTAGACACGGCAATGAGGAAAGGCCTATGTAATGGGGCCTCCAGGGTCACCTGTCAGTTTGGGATTCCTCACTGCTAGTCATGCGTATGTCAGGAATGTGCAGAAATGAAGGACAGAGCTTCCCAGGAGACTACGACCTGCTGTGATTTCTTACCTCTAATGTCCACAAGTCAATCTCTACATCTAGTCACCAACATACATTATGCACTAATATTTTCTCTTAGACTTAATAATTCTCCTTCGAAATCTTTTCAATGAATAAAAAGCTTGAGACAGTTCATATAAATCCGAATACCGGTTGCTGTGACCGTCACTGGCCCGAGCGTGCAAAGGAACTACTGAAGAATGGATTACAGTACAAACAGGCGGTCCAAGGATGAGCACTCTGTGTCAATGAGTCCATGGATGTCTGATGTCTAGGCTCTGGTCACTGATGAATATTATGAAGCTTGAGATGAATTAAAATCGTCTGTATTCGTCTTGTATTTCCCTTCCCTTATTTCATAGGTCCCGGGCCCTGCATGATCAGCAACCTCCGGCACTCCAGCTGTTCTGAAACTACCAGCTCCCAGAATCCTCCTTTCACTTCTATGGGAGTTGTAAGAACAGATGAGTAAGAGTGCATGCTGGGAGTTGTAGTTTCACTGCAGCTGGAGTGCTGAAGGTTGCTGATCACGTATCTGTACATATGATAGGAGTATGATATGATGTAAAGTGAACAGCAGCACCACCTAGTGCCCCAACAGAGGTACTGCCTAATAATAAGGGGTACTGTACAGGAATTCTGTCTTTAGTCAACCTCCCGTGACAAAGTTATATACTGAACACATACAGAAAAGCATATGGGCTGCATGCTCACACAGCATATGACATCGGCAGCACAACACAGCACCAGCAAAGTACAAGAGATTTTAACCCATCCATGCCCTGTGGAAACTGTTCATCTGTGCACATGCGGTGCAGATTTTAAAATCCGTGGCAGGTCAGCTTATTTTGCAGATTTTCACTAGTTATTTCATGGTTTTGAGAGGGGTTAAATTGACAATGAAAATGTCCGCTCTGTGTAAACGCCACAATGCGTCAGAATGCATGCTCCAAACAAGGGGTTGGTGACTGTAGGAACCCATTACAATATCCAAAAAACTATTTTAACCCCTTAGGCCTCTTTCACACAAGTGTGACAGATTGGCTCCGGATGCGTTCAGTGAAACTCGCACCATTTTGCAAGCAAGTTCAGTCAGTTTTGTCTGCAATTGCGTTCAGTTTTTTTCCACGCGGGTGCAATGCGTTTTGATGCGTTTTTCACGCGCGTGATAAAAGACTGAAGGTTTACAAACAACATCTCCTAGCAACCATCAGTGAAAAACGCGTTGCATTCGCACTTGCTTCCGGATGCAATGAGTTTTTCACGCAGCCCAATTCACTTCTATGGGGCCAGGGCTGCGTGAAAAACGCAGAATATAGAACATGCTGCGATTTTCATGCAACGCATGTGCACAGCCCCATAGAAATTAATGGGTCCGGATTCAGCGCGGGTGCTATGCATTCACTTCACGTATTGCACCCGCACAGAAAACTCGCCCGTGTGAGAGGCACCTTAGTGACCAGCCTGTTTTTGGCCTTACTGACCAAGCGTTTTTCTTCCTTTTTTTCATCGTCATGTTCCAAGAGCTATAACTTTTTTATTTTTCCATCTATATAGCCGTTTGAGGGCTTGTTTTTTGCAGGAAAAGTTGTAGTTTTTAATGGCACCATTTTGGGGCACACATAATTTTCTGATTAACTTTTATTAACTCTTTCTTGAAGTTAGATGGGAAAAACAGCAATTCTGCCACGGCATTTTGACATTATAATTTTACGGTATAAATAACATAATATCTTTATTTTCTGGGTTAGTACGATTACAGTGATACCAAATACATAGTTTTTTTTTTTTACATTTTACTACTTTTTGGCAATAAAACCCCTTTTTTTAAACAGAAAAAAATGCTTTTGCATCGCTGCTTCCCAAGACCCATAACTTTTTTAGTTTTCTTTCTATGGAGTTGTGTGAGGGCTTGATTTTTGCGGGACGACTTGTATTTTTCGATGGTATCATTTTGGAGTAAATTACGCTTTTTGTTCGCTTGTTATTAAGTTTTTTTGTTGGCAACTAAGAATAAATTAGCAATTCTGTCATTTAAAAAAATATTATTATTTTTTACGCCGTTCACTGTAGGGGATAATTTACATGATATTTATGTAGTCCGGGTCGTTACAGACACGGCAATACCGAACATATGGGGGAGATTTTTTTTTCTGCAATTTTTTTTCCATTGAAAAGCATATTTTCAATGGAAAAAAGCAAAAAAAAATGTAAATAGAATTTTGTTTATTTTAAAAATGTGTTTTTTTTTCTTTTTTTCTTACCACTTAATAGTCCCACAAGGGGACTACAACAGACAGTATTTTGATTCCTTTTAAAATGCAGTGCACTATCCCCATCACTGCATTTTAATCCCAATGCTATTCTGACATCTCTGGCGCAGCCTGCTGGAAACTACTCAAGGCTGGTCTGGTCAAGTTACAGTGGAAAAAAAGTGTCAGTGTCCCCCAGAAGTTTTCTAATGGCGTCTAGGGGGACAAATTATGTGCAAAAATATGTTAGAAAAAAAATTAAAAATGTGAAAAAAAAATAATACAAATAAAGAAAAAACGCCCCATGCCAAAACTGTCCCCATTATCGCCCTATTTAAATGAAATTATACAGATTATATATAAAAAAAAAAAACACAAAAAAAGGGACCTATTTTATTTGTTGAAAGTTTGCATATTGCTATTTAATGTGTAATGTAAAAACATTGCAAAAATTATTTTGGTAGTCCAACAAATAAAACTGTTGCAATCATTGAAAAAGTTTTCTGAGATTCTGTTATTAAAGGCCTATCCTCAGGACTCCCGGCACCCCTGCCAATCAGTGCTGCAGCCTCTTTAGCTACGGACCTCAATCACATGGCCTATGTGCAGCTCAGTCCCATTCAAGTGAATGGAGCTGACATGCAATACAAAGCCTGGCTGCTATCTAATGTACGGCTCTGTGGTTGGTAATCTGCGGCGCTCACTGGAGTGTCACAGCCTCATCATACAGCTGATCAGCAGGGGTGCCGCGTGTCAGACCCCCGCCAATCTGATACTGATGACCTATCCTGAGGACCATGTGATTGGAGCATGTGATCTGACGTCACCAAAGGTCCTTTAGCCCATAGTTCATCTTTTAAAGAACTAAAGACCGGGAGAACTACGCGAACAAGAGGAGAAGGTGAGTTAATTTTTTTTATTTTTTAACCCTCAATTGATCACCTACTAAGCATTCTGTATTCAGAATGCTATTATTTTCCCTTATAACCATGTTATAAGGGAAAATAATACAGTGTATAGACTGTCACCTAGCAACCATGCGTGAAAATCGCACCGCATCCGCACTTGCTTGCGGATGCTTGCGATTTTCACGCAACCCCATTCACTTCTATGGGGCCTGCGTTGCGTGAAAAACGCAGAATATAGAGCATGCTGCGATTTTCACGCAACGCATAAGTGATGCGTGAAAATCCTCGCTCATCTGAACAGCCCCATTGAAATGAATGGGTCCAGATTCAGTGCGGGTGCAATGCGTTCACCTACCGCATTGCACCCGCGCGGAAATCTCGCCCGTGTGAACGCAGCCTTACACAGCCCTATGTGGCAGATGATTGTCGGGAGGGAAGTGTTCCTTTCCGGCAATCGCCTGCTCGCTAGAGGAGGAGACCACTGCTATTACGTGCAGCGATCTCCTCCTCAGTATGGGGAGGAGCGAACGCTTATGCCATCGCTCGCCCCAATGCTGTATAGTGGTTTGCCGGCAGCAGATCGTGATTAGACACCAACATCTGCCACCTGCAAACAATAATGTTTTAACATGTCAAAAGAGTTGGATCGCCCGATGATTGAGGGTTTACTTGTTTATCAGGCAACAAGCGGCAGTATTACACTGCAAGATGATCGCTAACGAGCGTTCATACTGGCGAAAAATCAGGCAGTGTAATACAGTCATTAATGTCTTAATACAGAAGGCCTGCAGATTAGAACTGATAATTTTACAGAAACCAAATAGACTTCAGAATTTTGGTAGGTTTCCATTTAAGCCTCAGAGGATCGGTACTTTGCGGGTAATCCACTGTCCTACAGATCAAGAGCTACCCTGCTTTACTTAGGGCTTATTCACACAACCATATCTGTTTTTGTGGACCGCAAATAGCAGATCCACAAAACACAGATACCGGCCATGTGCATTCTGCATTTTGCGGTTTGGAACTTCCTGCCCTATGACAGAAATGCCTGTTCTTGTCCGCAAAAAGGACAAGAATAGGACATGTTCTATCTTTTTTTTGCAGGGCAGCAGAACGGATGTGCAGATGCGGACAGCACACGGCGTGTTGCATCTTTTGCGGCCCCCATTAAAATGAATGGGTCTGCATCCGATCCGCAGAATTGCAGAACAGATGCGTGTAGAAAAATATGGCCGTGTGAATGAGCCCTTGGGGGAATAATCCTCTGCCAGACCCTCCTGCAGCAGCTTAGGAGAATGGACATCTTGAAATCTAACACGTCCGATTCTTCCTCCTCTTGACATTTTCAGCTGGAGTCGGGAAGCCCCCCCTACACATTATAAATTCTGACAAACCGGCTAATTACGCAGGAATTTTTTTTTTATCCAATGTGTATGGTCTCCACTAGTATAGTGAAGGTAAGTCACATGTAGCCCCCCACACTCTTACCACTACGGTCAGTACCTGGTTTGATCTTCATCACCACAGTCTTTCTGTTCTGGTCTCTCATTTGCTTTATATCCAGCAGGTCATGGGGATTGCCATTGTGTCGGGGCCAGCAGTATACAAATATCCGTGACCCGCTGCTTCCACAGTCCACCACCACTCCATAGTTAATATTGGGATTGCCTGTGTCGGTGGCTTCCATATCAGTAACACGAGCCAGATACCTGAACGGCAGACATAGGGAAGCCTCAAGTACAGTCCACATACAGAAATGTATGGTCAGTATTCATGAGCATTAGACATATTCTTTATATTTAGAGAAGGGGTTTCCAGCTTGAAGAGGAGAAAAAAAAAAAAGGTCTGCCAACCGCCCCACCCTTGAAGAAAAAACAGAACCATCTTGTTCATGAAATATGCATGGTATTGCAGCTATGGTCCACTAAAGCAAATGGGGCTAAGCTGCAATACCAGATACAGCCTATGGACAAAATTGGTGTTTTTTTGTTTTTTGTTTTTTTGGGATGGGGGGGCAGTTTTTTTTTCTAATCCTAAAAAGCCCTTTAATTCATACTACAGTGGTTAATATTTAAACTTTTTTTTTTTTTTTTTGCTCTCACTCACTGGAGAAGGGGGTGTAATAGCAGACGTCAATTTTTTGTTACTTTAAAGAGGACCTTTCACCGATTATGACAATGTGAACTAACTATACAGACATGGAGAGCGGCGCCCGGGGATCTCACTGCACTTACTATTATCCCTGGGCGCCGCTCCGTTCTCCCGCTATGCCCTCCGGTATCTTCGCTCAGTAAGTTATAGTAGGCGGAGATTTCAGTCACTAAGTTGTGGTAGGCGGAGTCTGCCCTTGTTCTGCTGTAGCGCTGGCCAATCGCAGAGCTCACAGCCTGGGAGGTTATTTTCTCCCAGGCTGTGAGCTCTGCGCTGCGATTGGCCAGCGTTACAGCAGAACAAGGGAAGACTCCGCCTACCACAACTTAGTGAGCGGAGATACCGGAGGGCATAGCAGGAGAATGGAGCGGCGCCCAGGGATAATAGTAAGTGCAGTGAGATCCCCGGGCGCTGCTCTACATGTCTGTATAGTTAGTTCACATTGTCATAATCGGTGAAAGGTCCTCTTTAAGTAGATAAGTATTATAGGCAGAAGAGATGGCATGACGCCATTAGGCCTCATGCACACGACCGTTGTGTGTTTTGCAGTCCGCAAATCGCGGATCTGCAAAACACGGATGGCGTCTGTGTGCGTTCCGCAATTTGCGGAACGGCACGGACAGCCTTTAATATAACTGCCTATTCTTGTCCGCAAAGCGCGGACAAGAATTGGACAGGTTATATATTTTTTTTTGCAGGGGCACGGCACGGAGCAACGGATGCGGACAGCACACGGAGTGCTGTACGCATCTTTTGCGGCCCCACTGAAGTGAATGGGTCCGCACCCGAGCCGCCAAAGCTGCGGCTCGGATGTGGACCAAAACTACGGCCGTGTGCATGAGGCCTTACAAGAAGGCTACTGCACTGATAATTAGTATGAGCGGAAAGCATAAGCCCTAGGCAAACCAGTTTTCCATGGACCAGAGTATCACTGAGACAGGGGTCGGTGTGGATTCCCCTGCCCCACTTACAGTATCTTACCTGTGATATTTTCGGTCTCGCTGAGAACGACTGTACTTCGTCCTGACCAGCAGCAGAGAGTAGATCAGAAATAAGAGAATGCCCACCACAGTACCGATAATCACCAGCTGCCGCAGAGTGGTATTTAGGGCACGAGGGCACCCACCAGGGGATATGCTAAAGTGCCAGGAAGCAGGAACGAGGCAGGATATGCTAAGCCTGGAAGCAAACAAAATACACGTGGTGGTGAATGAATGATGTGGCGGACGTTTTTTGGGTACAGTCATCAAGACTAATACAAGGAAAAATGATGATATTCTATGCCATAGGTCTCTTTAAAAAATGAGAGATTGTTTGCAATGGGTAAACTGATCCACTTTTGCTCTAAACAAAATTTTAAAAAATTCTGCCCCATTATACCATCAGGACAACTCCGGTCCATATGTCCTAATAGCTCAGGACCCTCAGAATCTGTCACCAAACACCTCGATAGTAATCCAAGTTGTGTCAGATGTGCGCAGGTCTCCCGATTCAGCTGATATTTCCCTTATCCTGATCACTGCCCGCATTCCTTGATTTCGTGACATGCAAATTTGCTGTTTGGTGCAATGAGGGTGTCACCGTTGCACCTCACTGCACCGAAAGCAGTGCTCCTTATTTCTGTCTGCCCTGCCCCCTCCCTCTCCCCCAGCTTTGAGCGACAGGGCCAGGGCAGGGGAGATGTCATTTTGCCTGTGCTCTCGCGTGTATGCCGGCACTTTGGGAGTCGGTGTATGCGCAGTACAGTCCTACTGCTTGCCTGGGCTGAAGTCCATGGCAAGCATCAGGACTGTATTTCAGAAACCGGCGCAGGCGCAAGGACAGGCAGGAGGGATTACATTATTCTTCCTTGGCTCTGTGTCCTGCGCACATCGGACACTTCACTTGGATTACTATGGAGGTTTGTGGGGACAGATTCAGTTTAAAAAAGTATCCTAGATGCACTCTGTGCTATTAAAAAATGTGAAAAACAGGCCTCACCCTCTTATAAAAAATAAATAAAAATAATGGCCTGGTCTTGAACTGGTTAATGCTAAGTAGGACATGCCACCAGGATGTGACATCATGCAAAAGTCTTGTGATTTCACCTCCTACAAATTTTTATTATTTTTTCATTGCAAGTTTGATCTGTGATCTTGTGATTACCTGTACTCTCACCCGTTTTATGATTTGCCTCAGTTCCTGCCCCTTATACACTGAACATATAGGCCCCTTTCAGACGAGTGGGTTCCATACTCCGGACTCGCAGCGTGAGTATGCAGCAGCTCCCGTCCTGACCTCCCAGCACTACCGGGGTCGAAAAGCATTGATTTATGATGCTATGTAAACCTTACAGTTCTGGAATGTAACACTGACGTAATGCTGTTGGTGTTATCCAATACATTCCAGAACTGTAAGGCCCCTTTCACACGGGCGAGTATTCCGCGCGGATGCGATGCGTGAGTTGAACGCATTGCACCTGCACTGAATCCTGACCCATTCATTTCTATGGGGCTGTTCACATGAGCGGTGATTTTCACGCATCACTTGTGCGTTGCGTGAAAATCGCAGCATGCTCTATTTTGTGCGTTTTTCACGTAACGCAGGCCCCATAGAAATGAATGGGGTTGCGTGAAAATCAAGTAAGCAAGTGCGGATGCGGTGCGATTTTCACGCACGGTTGCTAGGAGACGATCGGGATGGAGACCCGATCATTATTATTTTCCCTTATAACATGGTTATAAGGGAAAATAATAGCATCCTGAATACAGAATGCATAGTACAATAGGGCTGGAGGGGTTAATTTTTAAAAAATAATAATTTAACTCACCTTAATCCACTTGATCGCGGAGCCGGCATTTGTTCTGTCTTCTTTCTTTGCTGTGTGCAGCAACAGGACCTGTGGTTCCGTCACTCCGGTCATCACATGATCTTTTACCATGGTGATGGATCATGTGATGGACCATGTGATGACCGGAGTGACGTCACCACAGGTCCTGTTGCTGCACACAGCTAAGATGAAGACAGAAGAGATGCCACCTTCGCGATCAAGTGGATTAAGGTGAGTTAAATTATTTTATTTTTTAACCCCTCCAGCGCTATTTTACTATGCATTCTGTATTCAGAATGCTATTATTTTCCGTTATAACCATGTTATAAGGGAAAATAATACAATCTACAGAACACCGATCCCAAGCCCGAACTTCTGTGAAGAAGTTCGGGTTTGGGTACCAAACATGCGCGATTTTTCTCACGCAAGTGCAAAACGCATTACAATGTTTTGCACTCGCGTGGAAAAATCGCGCGTGTTCCCGCAACGCCCGTCTTAAGAGGCCTAAGGGTTACATAGCATCATAAATCAATATAATGCTATTCGACCCCGGCAGTTCTGAGAGGTCAGGACGGGAGCTGCTGCATACTCATGCTGCGAGTCCGGAGTATGGAACCCACTTGTCTGAAAGGGACCTATATGTTCCTCGGTTCCTGCCCCTTATACACTGACCCTATATGTTCCTCGGTTCCTGCCCCTTATACACTGACCCTATATGCTCCTCGGTTCCTGCCCCTTATACACTGACCCTATATGTTCCTCGGTTCCTGCCCCTTATACACTGACCCTATATGTTCCTCGGTTCCTGCCCCTTATACACTGACCCTATATGCTCCTCGGTTCCTGCCCCTTATACACTGACCCTATATGTTCCTCGGTTCCTGCCCCTTATACACTGACCCTATATGCTCCTCGGTCCCTGCCCCTTATACACTGACCCTATATGTTCCTCAGTTCCTGCCCCTTATACACTGACCCTATATGCTCCTCGGTTCCTGCCCCTTATACACTGACCCTATATGCTCCTCGGTTCCTGCCCCTTATACACTGACCCTATATGCTCCTCGGTTACTGCCCCTTATACACTGACCACATATGTTCCTCGGTTCCTGCCCCTTATACACTGACCCTATATGTTCCTCGGTTCCTGCCCCTTATACACTGACCCTATATGTTCCTCGGTTCCTGCCCCTTATACACTGACCACATATGTTCCTCGGTTCCTGCCCCTTATACACTGACCATGTGTGTTCCTCGGTTCCTGCCCCTTATACACTGACCATGTGTGTTCCTCAGGTTGGATTACTCACCTTCCCATTTTGGACTTAGGTTAAGATCAGCAGAACGGGAACCACATTCACCCCATAATTGCTGCTTTGCTACCGGATTTCTTCCACTGAAGCGTCCCCCATCTTCTCTACCTGCACAGGAAGCACAGACAGCGGTGTTATACAGGGGCTTCTGGGTAATCCACCGTTGTCAGAATACCATAGTTTTCTGGTATCACAGCTTATGAAACAATGAAAAACTGTGGCATTTACTATTAATCCCGATCTATCACGTGGTGTTTTCAACATCTCTGCTTTAAGTCATCGAATGGGAACCTTCATTGTCTACTTACAGATGATGAGGATCTGACTAGTCCGTGCAGCGAACACACTGGTAACATTTCTTGGACAGGTCTTAGGCCGGGATTACACATTGCTTTTGGAACATGTATCCAAAAGTGCCACGTGTTATTACCGCGACTGTGCAGCCTAACAGGTGAAATGTGTAGTAATCGCCTCTGCAATGTCATCATGGTACTAGCACATCCCTAAAAATCAACACAAAGGCAACGTAAACACAGCCTTAAAGGGGTTTTCCAGGTGTTTAATATGGATTAATATCTGATTGGTGGTGGTCTGACTCTGTGCTTGGTACTGCAGCTCAGGACCCTTAACTTGAACGAGACTAAGCTGCACCTAGACCATGTGACCGATGAACGTGACGCCAGCGCTCACCGGAGTGCCACAGACTTTTCAAAGAGCTGATTGGCGTGGGTGCCGGGTGTCAGACCCCCACCACTCTGATACTGATGACCTACCATAGACTGCACCGTGTAATGGGTAAGACTGCCGATTACCTGCATCATTTTGTGGCCATTACCAACACACTACACCGGCCTGTACACACGTCTGACACACCACACCGGCCTGTACACACGTCTGACACACCACACCGGCCTGTACACACGTCTGACACACCACACCGGCCTGTACACACGTCTGACACACCACACCGGCCTGTACACACGTCTGACACACGACACCGGCCTGTACACACGTCTGACACACGACACCGGCCTGTACACACGTCTGACACACGACACCGGCCTGTACACACGTCTGACACACGACACCGGCCTGTACACACGTCTGACACACCACACCGGCCTGTACACACGTCTGACACACCACACCGGCCTGTACACACGTCTGACACACCACACCGGCCTGTACACACGTCTGACACACCGACACCGGCCTGTACACACGTCTGACACACGACACCGGCCTGTACACACGTCTGACACACCACACCGGCCTGTACACACGTCTGACACACCACACCGGCCTGTACACACGTCTGACACACCACACCGGCCTGTACACACGTCTGACACACGACACCGGCCTGTACACACGTCTGACACACTACACCGGCCTGTACACAGGTCTGACACACTACACCGGCCTGTACACACGTCTGACACACTACACAGGACTGTACACACGTCTGACACACTACACAGGACTGTACACACGTCTGACACACTACACCGGCCTGTACACACGTCTGACACACTACACCGGACTGTACACACGTCTGACACACTACACCGGACTGTACACACGTCTGACACACTACACCGGACTGTACACACGTCTGACACACTACACCGGACTGTACACACGTCTGACACACTACACCGGACTGTACACACGTCTGACACACTACACCGGACTGTACACACGTCTGACACACTACACAGGACTGTACACACGTCTGACACACTACATAGGACTGTACACACGTCTGACACACTACACAGGACTGTACACACGTCTGACATACTACACCGGCCTGTACACACATGACAGGGCTGCACACACATATGACACATATTACAGGACTGTACACACGTCTGACACACTACACCGGCCTGTACACACATGACAGGATGGCACACATGACAGGACTGTACACACATGACAGGACTGCGCGCACACACACATTTGACACACATGACAGGACTGTACACACATGACAGCACTGCACACACACATGGCACACATTACAGGACTGTACACACATGACAGGGCTGTACACACACACATGGCACACATTACAGCACTGTACACACATGACAGGACTGCGCACACACACATATGACACACATGACAAGACTGTACACACATGACAGCACTGCACACACACATGGCACACATAACAGGACTGTACACACGTCTGACACACTACACAGGACTGTACACACATGACAGGACTGCGCGCACACACACATATGACACACATGACAGCACTGCACACACACATGGCACACATTACAGGACTGTACACACATGACAGGGCAGCTATACTGCGGTTCCCGGTAAGTGACAGCAGACGTCATGGCTGCTCTCCTGTCACACACCTCCCTCCTCTCCCCCATTACCACACGTACCGGTTACTTCCCCGTTTCCCCCACAGCTGACAGCCGCCACCGTAGTGTGAAGGACACGTCACCGCGCTCAGGTGGACGTCTGTTCCCGGGGAGGGGTGAGGGGAGGTGTATTCTCGGCCAGCAGGCCGTCCTCCCTGCCACAGGCCGGGTAACCAGGCGGCCCTAGCAACCGTGGAACACCTGTCTACGTCTCGCGAGACTACATGCTGAGGAGAAATTCCGGGTCACCATCCCCGCCATCTTTGAAATGGGCAGACTGCCCATTAATGATTGACGTGAGAGTGCAGTGAGCTGCGGCCGTAGTAGTCCTAGAGTGCCCCATGTACAGTGCTAAGGATGACCCCCCGATAAACAGTGCCAGCCAAGTGCCCCTAATAAAAATGCTGCAATGCCCCCATGAATATCAACAGTGCTGCCATTAGGAAATGAATTTCAGGGCCCTACGTGGGGCCCCCATCTACCATTCATAGCCATAACTTTTTTTTTGCTTCTGGCCATTTTGCTGTACACATTATAGTAAACTTTTATTATGGGTTAAATGAAGGAAAAATTTTGCCATTTCTACAATGAATAATGGGGGACATTTAATAAGACAGCTTTTCACGTCAGTCTTAGTTGTCCTCCATGCTCTGCCGTGGTATACGGCTAATTTATGACGAGGCGTGCGCCTGTCTGAAAAACTACACAAGCCCCTGGTTGCCTAAACTACCCAGGGCATGCCCCCGCTCGTCCCCAATCCCGCCTATCTGTTGTACTTGGCGTAAAAACGCCTGTGGGCGTAAAAATAAATCGCAAAAATGCCCTTTGCGACTATTTTTATGCCAGGCGACCTTTAATAAATGACCCCCAATATGTTCACTATATTGTACAGGTTATCGTGAATACAGGGATGGCAAATAATGTTTTGTGATATTTAATAGTAAGTATGTTACAAAATCAAATTTATTGTAATGGGCGCGACTTTTATCACGGGTGTAGCGGTATTTGTCCGGCCGAATCATGGCATATTTGCCAGGTAGTGGCCAGATCTCCGCCGACCCCATTATAGTCAATGGAGCCAGTGGGGATTCCGGTAACGTCCAGCAATGCCGGATCCAGAGAGCTCCGCCAGGTTGTTCTCTGCCAGAATTATACCGACCGTGTGAAACAGGCCTTACACACTCATTATAGCTAAATTCTTATCAAATTGCTAGGTATATGGCTCAAATTAGTGCTTATGAGGTCAGGAGATCAGAGATAAAAACTGTACGTCTCAGAATAAGGATACATGCACACGAATGTATGTGTTTTGCGGTCCACAATTTGCGGATTCACAAAAAAAAATAATTTGCGGATCCATTGTAACAATGCCTAAAACGGACAAGAATAGGACGTTCTATTTTTTTTGCATTACGAAGGCCTCCAGGCCTGCCATGTAATGTACAGCATGTAATGTACTTCACTGAAACAGGCATCAGACCCTCAAAAGTTGAAGTCCCAGATTAGGACTAAGGCTACGTCTACACGACGACATTTGTCGCACGACAGATAGGGCGCAACTACACTGCAACATTTGTAGCGCAACATTTTGTTGCACTAATGTCGCGCGACAATTTTTATAATGGTAGTCTATGGTGTCGCACTGCAACATGCTGCGACTGCGACGCAACAGTCGCAGAAAAATCCATCTCAAATGGATTTTCTGCAACTGTTGCGTCGCAGTCGCAGCATGTTGCATGTTGCAGTGCGACAACATAGACTGCCATTATAAAAATTGTCGCGCGACATTAGTGCAACAAAGTGTCGCGCGACAAATGTCGTTGTGTAGACGTAGCCTAAAATAAAAAGTAGGAAAAAAAAAAAGTTTTTGGCTACTTTCACATCTGCGTTTTTTCAGGATCCGTCATGGATCAGCAAAAACGCTTCTGTTAAGGTAATACAACCGGCAGCATCCGTTATGAACGGATACGGTTGTATTATCTCTAAAATAGCCATGACGGATCCGACACTAAAACCATTGTAAGTTAATGGGGGACGGATCCGTTTTCTTTTGTGTCCGAGAAAATGGATCCGGCATGAAATACAATGTAAGTCAATGGTGCCGGATCCGTTTTCTCGGACACAAAAGAAAACGGATCCGTCCCCCATTGACTTACAATGGTTTTAGTGTCGGATCCGTCATGGCTATTTTAGAGATAATACAACCGTATCCGTTCATAACGGATGCTGCCGGATGTATTATCTTACACAGCGATCATTGGTCATATGACAAGTGCCGCAGCCATGATCACAGTATAGCCTGAGCCTAAGGCCTATTGCACACGACCGTATGGCTTTTTCAGTGTTTTGCGATCCGTTTTTCACGGATCCGTTGTTCCGTTTTTTGTTTCCGTTGTGTTTCCGTTTCTGTTCCGTTTTTCCGTTCCGTTTTTCCGTATGGCATATACAGTATACAGTAATTACATAGATAAAATTGGGCTGGGCATAACATTTTCAATAGATGGTTCAGCAAAAAACGGAACGGAAACGGAAGACATACGGATGCATTTCCGTATGTGTTCCGTTTTTTTGCGGACCCATTGACTTGAATGGAGCCACGGACTGTGATTTGCGGGCAATAATAGGACATGTTCTATGTTAAAACGGAACGGAAAAACGGAAAAACGGAAACGGAATGCATACGGAGTACATTCCGTTTTTTTTGCGGACCCATTGAAATCAATGGTTCCGTATACGGACCGCAAAAAACGGCCAGTAAACGGGAAAAAAAAAACGGCCGTGTGAAAGAGGCCTAAGGGTGACAAACTACTCTATGAAATCATGTAAGAAGGTCCTAATACTGTCAGAGTATATAAAGAATGCAGGACAGAAAGCTATTAACCCCTTCAACCCTGGGCCTGTTTTCACCTTCCTGCCCAGGCCATTTTTTGCAAATCTGACATGTGTCACTTTATGTGGTGATAACTTTAAAACGCTTTTACTTATACAGGCCATTCTGCGATTGTTTTCTCGTCACATATTGTACTTCATGACAGTGGTAAAAATAAGTATTCATAAAAAAAAATACCAAATTTACCCAAAATTTTGAAAAACTTGCAAATTTCCGAATTTCAATTTCTCTACTTTTATAATAGATAGTAATAACTTAAAAAATTGTAATTACCTTACATTCCCCATATGTCTACTTCATGATTGGATCATTTTGAAAATGACATTTTTTTTTTTTTTACCAAATCTCTTTTTATTGTTATATAACAGGTCATACGATGCAGTACAACAAGTGATAGCAAATTACATGGTGAAGCACATCTTTGATGTACACATAGCGTATTACATGTAATGTGTTATGTTGGCCAACATAACACATGGGTATCCATTTAATAAACAGGTGGAAATACAACAAGGGGGAATTGGGGGGGGGGGGAATGGGGTAAAGGGAAGAGGGAAACGTGGGAAGATAAAGTGGGAAGGGAGGGAGAAGAAAAAGGGAAGGGAGGAAAGGGAACATCCAGATGGGACCATCAGATTCTGAAATATAGAGGGTTGCCTTGTTTGACACAAAGCATAAGTGACCAATAGCTACATGTAAAGCGATAGATAATCAATGTCTTAGTGGCAGGGGTAGTACACACAACCGACAGAACATTGTGACCTATAACAGTTTATGCCAATACCAGAACCACCTGAAGTTTGTAACAGTGGACCAGGTGGAATACATGTGTCTATGTGTCATAGGAATTACGTTTGAGGATAGGCACAAGGCTCTGTAGAGCTTTTGGGGAGGTGTCTAACATGTCCCTCCATATCAGAGGCTGAAGAGGACCTACATGTTTATGGAAGAAACCCCCTGTAATTCTTCCACGGGCCCCAGGTCTTTAAAAAACGCTGTTTCCCAGTGGGCAAACTCTTCGAAGCGATATAATTGGTCCACTCTCTCGACCCAATTTTCGACAGAGGGGGCCTTATTGCTTTTCCAAAGGTATGGAATTAATAGGCGTGCTCCAGTAATAAGCATTGTTGGTAAATGATTTTTTGCGGGGACAAAGGCTTTAGAAGGACACCAGAGCATTATTAATTTAGGATCCAGCACTAGATTGGTGGAACAAATTTGGTTAAGGCGTTTTCCCACCTCTGTCCAGAAGGGACAGATCAACGGGAAAAAACACCATATATGAGAGAGAGATCCGATGTCAGAGCTGCACCTCCAGCATTGTGCCGGAATCTCAGGGTGGATTTTGTTTAGGAACTGGGGCTTCTTGTACCATCTAACCAAAAGCTTGTATGAGTTCTCTTGAATCCTAATGCATCTGGTGAAACCATGTGAGAGGGAAATATTAAGCTCATTCTCCCATGCGGTCAGAAAGCATAACTTGGGAGGCATGAGAGAGAGAAGTGATTTATAGATCAACGATAACCCATGTGGAGGGGGTTTAAGTTTTTCAAGCAAGATCTCTAGCCAGGTCGCAGGACCCTTCAGAGGATTTGGTAGAGTGAGATTCTTGATGTCACGTTTAAAATCTAAAATATGCAAAAAGGGAGCGTTTTTGAGTTTTGGAAGAGACAAAATATTGTTCCAGTCGAGACTGCCATCAATACATAGTACATCCTTCAATGATGTGCCTTTAAGCAAAGCCCAAATTCCAGAGGGAATTGAAACTGGAGAGTGAATATAAGGTTGAATCAGTGTTAAAGGGGTGTTTGGGAGGGGAAATTTTACAGCCCGTGATTTAAACATCTCAGACCATACACACAGAGCCCCTTTTAGGGTTACAAGGTTTGAAAGAGAGCTTGAGTAAGGCCTAATTCCCCACAGGACTATGGATTCCTTGTCTGAAAGCAAAGAGGTTTCAAGCTCCGCACATACGTTTTGGGGAGTAACACAAACAAGAGAAAGGCATCTATCGATTTGTGTCGCTTTGTACTAAAGGCGAATGTCTGGTAAACCGAAGCCACCAAAACGCCTTTCTCTAGTTAAGGTAAGATAAGCTATCCTAGCTGGTTTACCTCCCCATAAAAAGGACGAAAAAAGTCTACGCGTTTCTGTGAAGAATCTCTGTGGCAACCAATTTGGGAGGACCTGTAGAAGGTATAGGAATTTGGGTACTACATAAGTTTTAAGGTCATTTTTCTTCCCTATCCAGGAAATAAACGGGAGTTTGAGTGAAGTAAGCTGGGAGCGGATTTTGTGGAGAAGAGTGGTGTAATTAAGCGTTTGGACTCCTAAGTAAGTGAGGCTCTCGAACGTCCATGAGAATGGGGTGAGGGCCTTCAATTTAGTTACTAGGTTGGGAGGGCAGGTAATATTCATGGCCACCGATTTTGTGTAATTTATTTTAAAGTTGGATATGTCCCCGAATTCCGAGAAAATGGAGAGCAGTTTGGGGAAGGAGCTAATGAGATTCGTTGTGAGGACCAGCAGGGTACTATGCGGAATGGGCACGACAAGGTACCGTTTATTTTTATTCTTGCTGAAAGGGAAGAATAAAGAGAGAAGATCGCCTGAACGAACTGTGATGGAAAACCAAAGCCAGACAGGGTGGCCGACATGAAATGCCAGCTCACCCTGTCAAAGGCCTTCTCTGCGTCGGTGCTCAGCAGAGCCAGGGGAGTGCGAGATGTACGGGCCCAGGATATCAAACGAAGAAGACGGATCGTGTTTTCCTTACCCTGCCCGCAACAAATCCCACCTGCTCACGATTGATTATATCAGGTAGAACGTTTTGTAACCTTCGGGCCAAAACCTTCGCCCACCACTTCACATCAGTGTTGAGCAAAGATATCGGCCTGTAGCTACTGCACGATAGAGGATCCTTGCCCTCCTTGTGAATGATGGTGACATGGGCCTCCAGGTATTGGGATGGTAAGGAGCCACCCCTCATTAGGAATTCACATAGTCCCCTGAAGTGCGGTATTAGGGTGTCTCGGAAGGTCTTATAGTTTTGGATCGTGAAACCATCTGGGCCTGGACTCTCTCCAGAGGGAATAGAACTAAGCACTTTAGCAAGTTCCTCATCCGATATCGGTGTTAATAAAAGTGATGAATGTTCGTCGGACAGCGAAGGCAACTGCAGGGAACTAAGGAATTTGGTCGTGGCAGATTGAAGTGAGTGTGGATGGGAAAGAGTGGTGGAAGGTATATTATATAAGTTATTATAAAAGTTTCGGAATTCCTTAGCAATATCTGCTGTAGACTTGAGAAGTCCACCTTTGGAATCTTTTATCCCGTGAATATAGGTATCTGCGCATTGTTTCTTAATCAAAGCAGACATCAGCTTATTGCCTTTATCCCCATGCGCATAAGTTTTAAACTTTGCTCTAAAGAGGAGCTTTGCTGATTTAATGTTTAAAAGGTTCCTAAGCTCGGTCCGTAGGGTAGCTAATTCTAGGGCAGTGTTTTTAGCCAGAGACTGCTTATGAACTACTTCTAGTGTAGAGATCTTAGACAATAAACTGGTAATCTCAGCTAAACGCTTCTTTTTTACCGCAGAGCCTAATGCTATGAGCTCGCCTCGGATTCTGGATTTATGCGCTTCCCAGGTTATAGCTGGCGAAGTTTGATCAGGTTTGTTAATCTGAAAATATTCTTGTAGGCTGGAGGATATGCGTGTTATGGTATCGGGGTCGGCTATCAGGGTCTCATTCAGTCTCCAGTTCCACTCCCTCTGTGGCAAGTCTCTGATGTAAAAACATAAATAGATGGGGGCATGGTTGGACAAGGTAATGTTACCTATAGTAGCCTCCGTCACTAAAGATAAGTGGGCGGCGGAGAAGAAAAGACATTTTATTTTCTGAAGTCACTTTGTGAGGCTTAAGTAATAGAAACCACCCAAGAATGACCCCATTTTAGAAACTACACCCCTCAAGGTATACAAAACTGATTTTACAAACTTTGTTAACCCTTTAGGTGTTCCACAAGAATTGATGGAAAATGGAGATGAAATTTCACTTTTTTGGCAGATTTTACATTTTAATCCATTTTTTCCAGTAGCAATCAAGGGTTAACAGCCAAATAAAACTCTATATTTATTACCCTGATTCTGCGGTTTACAGAAACACCCCACATGTGATCGTAAACTGCTGTACAGGCACACGGCAGAGCGCAGAAGGAAAGAAACGCCATAGCTGAACTGGTTTTTAGATGCCATGTCCCATTTGTAACCCCCCTGATGCACCCCTACAGTAGAAACTACAAAAAAGTGACCACATTTTGGAAACTACGGGATAAGGTGCCAGTTTGATTGGTACTATTTTGGGGTACATATGATTTTTAATTGCTCTACAGTATATTACGTTTTTTGTGAGGCAAGGTACCGTTTTTATTTTTACAGCGTTTACCTGAGGGATTAGGTCATGTGACTTTTTTATAGAGCAGATCGTTACACACGTGGCAATACCTAATATGTCTACTTTTTCTTATTTATTTAAGTTTTACACAATAACAGCATTTTTGAAACCGAAATAATGATATTTTAGTGTCTCAGTCTGAGAGCCATAGCTTTTTTATTTTTTGACCGATTCTCTTAGGTAGGGTCTCATTTTTTGCAGAAGGAGTAGACGGTCTGATTGGTACTATTTTGGGGGGCATAAGCCTTTTTGATCACTTGCTGTTGCAATTTTTGGGATGTAATGTGACAAAAATAGCTTTTTTGTTTTATACAGTTTTTTTTTTTTTTTTTTTTACGGTGTCTACCTGAGTGGTTAGGTCATGTAATATTTTTATAGAGCTGGTTGTTACGGACGTGACAATACCTAATATGTATATATTTTTTTATGTATTTCACTTTAGCTAATAGCAGTTTTGAAACAAAAAAAAAGATGTTTAACCACCTCCGGACCGCCTAACGCAGGATCGCGTTCCGGAGGTGGCAGCCCTGCGCACAGTCACGCATATACGCGTCATCTCGCGAGACGCGAGATTTCCTGTGAACGCGGCCACAGGAGCGCGCCGCTCACAGGAACGGAAGGTAAGAGAGTTGATCTCCAGCCTGCCAGCGGCGATCATATCCGCTGGGCAAGGCTGGAGATGTGTTTTTTTTAACCCCCCTACAGGTATATTAGAACGCGTTTTTATAACAGCGTCTAATATACCTGCTACATGGTCTCCTGGTTGTCCCCTTTGTTTGGATCGACCACCAGAGGACACAGGTAGCTCAGTAAAGTAGCACCAAGCACCACTACACTACACTACACCCCCCCCCCCTCCCCTATTAACCCCCTATTAGCCCCCGATCACCCCCAATCACCCCTGATCACCCCATATAGACTCCCTGATCACCCCCCTGTCATTGATTACCCCCCTGTCATTGATCAACCCCCTGTAAAGCTCCATTCAGACGTCCGCATGATTTTTACGGATCCACTGATAGATGGATCGGATCCGCAAAACGCATCCGGACGTCTGAATGAAGCCTTACAGGGGCGTGATCAATGACTGTGGTGATCACCCCATATAGACTCCCTGATCACCCCCCTGTCATTGATTACCCCCCTGTCATTGATTACCCCCCTGTAAAGCTCCATTCAGACGTCCGCATGATTTTTACGGATCCACTGATAGATGGATCGGATCCGCAAAACGCATCCGGACGTCTGAATGAAGCCTTACAGGGGCATGATCAATGACTGTGGTGATCACCCCATATAGACTCCCTGATCACCCCCCTGTAAAGCTCCATTCAGATGTCCGCATGATTTTTAACGGATGCACTGATACATGGATCGGATCGCAAAACGCATCCGGTCGTCTGAATGAAGCCTTACAGGGGCATGATCATGACTGTGGTGATCACCCCCCTGTCATTGATTACCCCCCTGTAAAGCTCCATTCAGATGTCCGCCTGATTTTTACGGATGCACTGATAGATGGATCGGATCCGCAAAAACGCATCCGGACGTCCTGAATGAAGCCTTACAGGGGGCATGATCAATGACTGTGGTGATCACCCCATATAGACTCCCTGATCACCCCCCCTGTCATTGATTTACCCCCCCTGTCATTGATTACCCCCCCTGTAAGCTCCATTCAGACGTCGCATGATTTTTACGGATGCCACTGTTAGATGGATCCGGATCCGCAAAACGCATCCGGACGTCCTGAATGAAGCCTTACAGGGGCGTGATCAATGACCTGTGGTGATCACCCCCATATAGACCTCCCTGATCACCCCCTGTCCATTGATTACCCCCTGTAAAGCTCCATTCAGGACGTCCGCATGATTTTTCGGCTGCACTGATAGATGGATCGGATCCGCAAAACGCATCCCGGACGTCTGATGAAGCCTTACAGGGGCGTGATCAATGACAGTGGTGATCACCCCATATAGACCTCCCTGCATCACTCCCCCCTGTCATTGATTACCCCCTGTCATTGATTACCCCCAGTAAAGCTCCATTCAGATGTCCGCATGATTTTTACGGATGCACTGATAGATGGATCGGATCCGCAAACGCATCCGGACGTCTGAATGAAGCCTTCACGGGCGTGATCAATGACTGTGGTTATCACCCCCATATAGACTCCCTGATCACCCCCTTGTCATTGATCACCCCCCCTGTCCATTGATCACCCCCCTGTCATTGATCAACCCCCCTGTTCATTGATCACCCTCTGTAAGGCTCCATTCAGATATTTTTTTGGCCCAAGTTAGCGGAATTTTTTTTTATTTTTTTCTTACAAAGTCTCATATTACCACTAACTTGTGTCAAAAAATAAAATCTCACCCATGAACCACCATACCCCGCACGGAATCCAAATGCGTAAAATTTTTTAGCACATTTATATTCCAGACTTCTTCTCACGCTTTAGGGCCCCTAGAATGCCAGGGCAGTATAAAATACCCCACATGTGACCCATTTCGGAAAGAAGACACCCCCAGGTATTCCGTGAGGGGCATATTGAGTCCCATGAAAGATTGAAATTTTTGTCCCAAGTTAGCGGAACGGGAGACTTTGTGAGAAAAAAAATAAAAAATATCAATTTCCGCTAACTTGTGCCAAAAAAAAAAAATTTCTAATGAACTCGCCATGCCCCCTCATTGAATCCTTGGGTAGTCTTCCTTTCCAAAATGGGGTACATGTGGGGTATTTACTACTGCCCTGGCATTCCTAGGGGCCCCAAAGCGTGAGAAGAAGTCTGGTATCCAAATGTCTAAAAACATGCCCTCCTAAAAAGGAATTTGGGCACCCTTTGCCCACCTAGGCTGCAAAAAGAGTCCACACATGTGGTATCTCGTATTCAGGAGACGTTGGGGAATGTGTTTTGGGGTGTCATTTTACATATACCCATGCTGGGTGAGAGAAATATCTTGGTCAAATTGCCACTTTGTATAAAAAAATGGGAAAAGATGTCTTTTGCCAAGATAATTTCTCTCACCCAGCATGGGTAATATGTAAAATGACACCCCAAAACACATTCCCCAACTTCTCCTGAATACGGCGATACCACATGTGTGACCACTTTTTTGCAGCCTAGGTGGGCAAAGGGGCCCTATTCCAAAGAGCACCTTTAGGATTTCACAGGTCATTTACCCTAACTTACCACACATTAGGGCCCCTGGAAAATGCCAGGGCAGTATAACTACCCCACAAGTGACCCCATTTTGGAAAGAGACACCCCAAGGTATTCCGTGAGGGGCATGGCGAGTTCCTAGAATTTTTATTTTTTGTCACAAGTTCGTGGAAAATGCTTATTTTTTTTTTTTATTTTTTTTTCATACAAAGTCCTCATATTCCACTAACTTGTGACAAAAAATAAAAAGTTCCATGAACTCACTATGCCCCATCAGCGAATACTTGGGGTCTTTCTTTCACAAAATGGGGTCACTTGTGGGGTAGTTATACTGCCCTGGCATTCTAGGGGCCCAAATGTGTGGTAAGGAGTTTGAAATCAAATTCTGTAAAAAATGACCTTTGAAATCCGAAAGGTGCTCTTTTGAATATGGGCCCCTTTGCCCACCTAGGCTGCCGAAAAAGTGTCACACATCTGGTATCTCCGAACTCGGGAGAAGTTGGGGAATGTGTTTTGGGGTGTCATTTTCATATACCCATGCTGGGTGAGAGAAATATCTTGGCAAAAGACAACTTTCTTCCCCATTTTTTTATACAAAGTTGGCATTTGACCAAGATATTTTCTCACCCAGCATGGGGATATGTAAAAAGACACCCCCAAAACACATTCCCTCAACTTCTCCTGAGTACGGAGATACCAGATGTGTGACACTTTTTTGCAGCTAGGGGGGCAAAGGGGCCCACATTCCAAAGAGCACCTTTCGGATTTCACAGGTCATTTACCTACTTACCACACATTTGGCCCTAGAATGCCAGGGCAGTATAACTACCCACAAGTGACCCCATTTTGGAAAGAAGAGACCCCAAGGTATTCGCTGATGGGCATAGTGAGTTCATGGAAGTTTTTATTTTTTGTCACAAGTTTGTGGAATATGAGACTTTGTATAGAAAGAAAAAAAAAAAAAAAAAAAAAATCATCATTTTCCACTAACTTGTGACAAAAAATAAAAAATTCTAGGAACTCGCCATGCCCCTCACGGAATACCTTGGGGTGTCTTCTTTCCAAAATGGGGTCACTTGTGGGGTAGTTATACTGCCCTGGTATTCTAGGGGCCCAAATGTGTGTAAGGAGTTTGAAATCAAATTCAGGAAAAAATGAGGAGTGAAATCCGAAAGGTGCTCTTTGGAATATGGGCCCCTTTGCCCACCTAGGCTGCAAAAAAGCGTCAACACATCTGGTATCCCCGTACTCAGGAGAAGTTGAGGAATGTGTTTTGGGGTGTCTTTTTACATATACCCAAACTGGGTGAGATAAATATCTTGGTCAAATGACAACTTTGTATAAAAAAATGGGAAAAGTTGTCTTTTGCCAAGATATTTCTCTCACCCAGCATGGGTATATATAAAATGACACCCCAAAAACACATTCCCCACCTTCTCCTGAGTACGGAGATACCAGATGTGTGACACTTTTTTGCAGCCTAGGTGGGCAAAGGGGGGCCCATATTCCAAAAGAGCACCTTTCGGATTTCACAGGTCATTTTTTACTGAATTTGATTTCAAACTCCTTACCACACATTTGGGCCCCTAGAATGCCAGGGCAGTATAAACTACCCCACAAGTGACCCCATTTTGGAAAGAAGAGACCCCAAGGTATTCGCTGATGGGCATAGTGAGTTCATAGAATTTTTATTTTTGTCACAAGTTAGTGGAATATGAGACTTTGTAAGAAAAAAAAAAATAAAAAAAAAAATCATCATTTTCCCGCTAACTTGTGACAAAAATAAAAAGTTCTATGAACTCACTATGCCCATCAGCGAATACCTTAGGGTGTGTACTTTCAGAAATGGGGGTCATTTGTGGGGTGTTTGTACTGTCTGGGCATTGTAGAACCTCAGGAAACATGACAGGTGCTCAGAAAGTCAGAGCGGCTTCAAAAAGCGGAAATTCACATTTTTGTACCATAGTTTGTAAACGCTATAACTTTTACCCAAACCATTTTTTTTTTACCCAAACATTTTATTTTTATCAAAGACATGTAGAACTATAAATTTAGAGCAAAATTTCTATATGGATCTCGTTTTTTTTGCAAAATTTTACAACTGAAAGTGAAAAATGTCATTTTTTTGCAAAAAAATCGTTAAATTTCGATTAATAACAAAAAAAAGTAAAATGTCAGCAGCAATGAAATACCACCAAATGAAAGCTCTATTAGTGAGAAGAAAAGAGGTAAAATTCATTTGGGTGGTAAGTTGCATGACCGAGCAATAAACGGTGAAAGTAGTGTAGGTCAGAAGTGTAAAAAAGTGGCCTGGTCTTTCAGGGTGTTTAAGCCCTGGGGGCTGAGGTGGTTAAGGCCTCTTTCATCACGGGCGTTGCGGGGAAAAATGTGCGGTTGCCGTTGCGGGAACTGCACGATTTTTCCGTGCGAGTGCAAAAACATTGTAATGCGTTTTGCACGCGCAGTGAGAAAAATCGGCTGTTGGTACCCCAAACCCGAACTTCTTCACAGAAGTTCGGGCTTGGGATCGGTTGTTCTGTAGATTGTATTATTTTCCCTTATAACATGGTTATAAGGAAAATAATAGCATTCTGAATACAGAATGCATAGTACAATAGTGCTGGAGGGTTAAAAAAAATAAAAATAAAATTTAACTCACCTTAATCCACTTGATCGCGCAGCCCGGCTTCTCTTCTGTCTTCTTCTTTACTGTGTGCAGGAAAAGGAGCTGTGGTGACGTCACTCCGGTCATCACATGGTCCGTCACATGATCTTTTACCATGGTAATAATAATGATCGGGTCTCCATCCCGATCGTCTCCTAGCAACCGTGCGTGAAAATCGCACCGCATCCGCACTTGCTTGCGGATGCTTGCGATTTTCACGCAGCCCCATTCACTTCTATGGGGCCTGCGTTGCGTGAAAAACGCACAAAATAGAGCTTGCTGTGATTTTCACGCAACGCACAAGTGATGCGTGAAAATCACCGCTCATGTGAACAGCCCCATAGAAATGAATGGGTCTTGATTCAGTGCGGGTGCAATGCGTTCAACTCACGCATTGCACCCGCGCGGAAAACCCGCCCGTGTGAAAGGGTGTCTCCATGTTCTGAGAGCTATATTATTATTTTTTTTTTGGGCGATTGTCTTATGTAGGGGCTCATTTTTTTCGGGATGAGGTGACGGTTTTATTGATACAATTTTGGGGGCATACGCCTTTTTGATCGCTTGGTGTTGCACTTTTTGTGATGTAAGGTGACAAAAATGGCTTTTGTTTACACAGTTTTTATTTTTATTTTTTATGATGTTTATCGGACAGGGTGGATCATGTGATTTATTTATAGAGCCGGTTATTACGGACGCGGCGATACCTAATATGTGTGGGTTTGTTTGTTTTTTCAGTTTTTTATTATAAAATAAGGGGAAAGTTTTTTTTTTTCTTTTTTACTTTATTAATTTTATTACTTTATTAATTTTATTAAAAACACAGCAGTGCGGGGACTCTATGCGATCGTTCACCCAACACAAACCTCTTCTATGTCGTGGTCAGCGCGGACCGCGGCATAGAAGGGGATAATTTGACGTAATAGTACGTCATAGTGATCGCGCGGGCACCGGAGCGGTGCGCGCGCGATCACTGCCGGGGCCCGGCAGTCCGTGGTAGCCGGGCCCTTGCTGTATCCGCCGGCATCGCTGTAAAAGCCGATGCCAGCGGATACAGCAGAGGCCCGGCTACCACGGACTGCCGGGCCCCTGCAGTGATCGCGCGCGCACCGCTCCGGTGCCCGCGCGATCACTATGACGTACTATTACGTCAAATTGCGGGAACTCAATGGTTCCCATGACGTAACAGTACGTCAAAGTTTGGGAAGGGGTTAATAATGACACCATACCTTCCCAGCTTGTGCCAAAGACGGATTGCACTAAAGTCTGCTGCTACTGTATGTATTTCAAGTTCTATGTTGCACTCATTAAAAAGTGTTAAACTCTGAACTCATTCTTTAGTACTATAACTTTCACTGAAATGGACCCCGGGCAGGGCCGTCTTTGATATTGATTGGACCCTGGGCAAGAATTTACTTGGGCCCCGTGGATCCCGCCTTCCCACACTCTAGCATGCAATCACGCCTTCCACCACAACACACAAAATAAATCCACACACCTCGTAGAGTAGTAAACTTTAATAATGATGAGTGGCCACTAGAGGTGTTCCTTGGCAGTAATGTAAATACTGCCTTTTTTTCTGAAAAGTCAGTGTTTACATTAAAAAGCTTGCAGAGACATGCTATAGACACCAGAACTACTACGTTTAGCTGTTGTGGTTCTGGTGACTATAGTGTCCCTTAAAGGGTTATTTCCATCTTGCAAATTCATCCTCACCTGCAGTCATTCTGCTGTTCACTTCCTGGTTTTCTGCAGCTAAGGCTTGGCGGGATTAGGCAGCTAGAGTGAAGGCCGGCCACACCTCCTTATGACATCACACTGAGAGCTCAGTCCTTGCGTGCTAGTTCATGTGAAGAGTATGACTCATCAGTCTGGCAGCCTGTGTTCCGGAATTTTCTGCTACCCGGAATTTTTTGCTACCCACGTCACTTCCGGTAGTGACGTGGGAGGTGTGTCTCTCACCTCGGCTTCTCATTGGCTCTGCCGGGGGTTTGTCGGCACAGGGGCGGAGGATTCACCCATAGCGTGAACGCGCCGAGGGTAGCAGAAAATTCCGGCCCACTGCGCATGCGCGAAGAAGACCGACCGAAGGTAGCAGAAAATTCCGGCTTCGCGCATGCACAGTGGGCCAGAATTTTCTGCTACCTTCGGCTCCTACTGCGCCTGCGCCGAGCCGTCTTTTTTAGTGAGCCGAAGGTAGCAGAACATTCCGGCCCACTGCGCATGCGCGAAAAAGGATGGTTTGGCGCAGGCCTTCAGTGTGAATCTACAATTTTCATAGTCATGAAAATAAAGAAAACTCTTTGAATGAGAAGGTGTGTCCAAACTTTTGGTCTGTACTGTATCTCTGTTACATCTGTCTACAGCTATGCTACATCTGATTCTCTCTTCCACTAGCATTGATGCTGCCCCTTCACAAATATATATCTCTGTTACATCTGTCTATTCCCTTCCCCATTAGTACTGTCGCTGAACAGCAGCTTATTCAGCTCTGCTACATCTGATTCTCTCTTCCACCAGCATTGATTCTAAACCGCCAAATATACAGCTCTGCTACATCTGTCTATTCCCTTCCCGATTAGAACTGTGTCTGAACAGCAGCATATTCAGCTCTGCTACATCAGTTTCTCTCTTCCACCAGCATTGATACTGACCCTCCACATATACAGCTCTGCTACATCAGTTTCTCTCTTCCACCAGCATTGATGCTGACCCTCCACATATACAGCTCTGCTACATCTGTCTATTCCCTTCCCCACTAGAACTATGGCTAAACAGCAGCATATTCATCTCTGCTACATCCATCAGCCCCCCCATATGCCTCAAACAGCCCCCATATGCCTCCATAAGCCCCCATATGCCTCCATAAGCCCCCAATATGCCTCAAACAGCCCCAATATGCCTCAAACAGCCCCCATAGTGCCTCCATCTGCCCCCATAGTGCCTCCATCAGCCCCATTGTGCCTCCATCAGCCCCATTGTGCCTCCATCAGCCCCATTGTGCCTCCATCAGCCCCATTGTGCCTCCATCAGCCCCATTGTGCCTCCATCAGCCCCCATTGTGCTCCATCAGCCCCCATTGTGCCTCCATCAGCCCAAGTGCCTCCATCAGCCCCATTGTGCCTCCATCAGCCCCATTGTGCCTCCATCAGTCCCATTGTGCCTCCATCAGCCCCATTGTGCCTTCATCAGCCCCATTGTGCCTCCATCAGCCCCACTGATCCTCCATCTGCTCCATTGTGCCTCTATCAGCCCATGTGCCTCCATCTGCCCCCTAAGAAAGAAGAGACAGAGGGGATATGATAGAAACTTTTAAATACATAAAGGGAATCAACTCGGTAAAGGAGGAGAGAATATTTAAAAGAAGAAAAACTACCACAAGAGGACACAGTTTTAAATTAGAGGGGCAAAGGTTTAAAAGTAATATAAGGAAGTATTACTTTACTGAGAGAGTAGTGGATGCATGGAATAGCCTTCCTGCAGAAGTGGTAGCTGCAAATACAGTGAAGGAGTTTAAGCATGCATGGGATAGGCATAAGGCTATCCTTCATATAAGATAGGGCCAGGGACTATTAATAGGATTCAGATATATTGGGCAGACTAGATGGGCCAAATGGTTCTTATCTGCCGACACATTGTATGTTTCTATGTTTCTATGTAGCTCCATCTGCCCCCATTGTGCCTCCATTTTCCCCCATTGTGCCTCCATCTGCCCCATTGTGCCTCCATCAGCCCCATTGTGCCTCCATCAGCCCCCATTGTGCCTCCATCAGCCCCATTGTGCCTCCATCAGCCCCATTGTGCCTCCATCAGCCCCCATTGTGCCTCCATCAGCCCCCATTGTGCCTCCATCAGCCCAAGTACCTCCATCAGCCCCCATTGTGCCTCCATCAGCCCAAGTGCCTCCATCTGCCCCCATTGTGCCTCCATTAGCCCCACTGTGCCTCCATCTGCCCCCACTGTGCCTCTGTCTGCCCCCATTGTGCCTACATCTGATTTTCTCTTCCACCAGCATTGATTCTAAACCGCCAAATATACAGCTCTGCTACATCTGTCTATTCCCTTCCCGATTAGAACTGTGTCTGAACAGCTGCGTATTCCGCTCTACTACATCAGATTCTCTCTTCCACCAGCATTGATACTGACCCGCCACATATACAGCTCTGCTACATCAGTTTCTCTCTTCCACCAGCATTGATGCTGACCCTCCACATATACAGCTCTGCTACATCTGTCTATTCCCTTCCCCACTAGAGCTATGACTGAACAGCAGCATATTCATCTCTGCTACATCCATCAGCCCCCACATATGCCTCAAACAGCCCCCATATGCCTCCATAAGCCTCCATATGCCTCCATAAGCCCCCAATATGCCTCAAACAGCCCTCATATGCCTCCATAAGCCCCCATATGCCGCCATAAGCCCCGAATATGCCTCAAACAGCCCCAATATGCCTCAAACAGCCCCCATAGTGCCTCCATCTGCCCCCATAGTGCCTCCATCAGCCCCATTGTGCCTCCATCAGCCCCCATTGTGCCTCCATCAGCCCCATTGTGCCTCCATCAGCCCCATTGTGCCTCCATCAGCCCCATTGTGCCTCCATTTGCCCCCATTGTGCCTCCATCTGCCCCCATTGTGCCTCCATCAGCCCAAGTGCCTCCATCAGCCCCATTGTGCCTCCATCAGCCCCATTGTGCCTCCATCAGCCCAAGTGCCTCCATCAGCCCCATCGTGCCTCCATCAGCCCCATTGTGCCTCCATCAGCCCCATTGTGCCTTCATCAGCCCCATTGTGCCTCCATCAGCCCCCATTGTGCCTCCATCAGCCCCACTGTGCCTCCCTCTGCCCCCACTGTGCCTCCATCTGCCCCATTGTGCCTCCATCTGCCCCCATTGTGCCTCCATCTGCCCCATTGTGCCTCCATCTGCCCCCATTGTGCCTCCATCTGCCCCGATTGTGGCTCCAGCTGCCCCATTGTGCCTCCATCTGCCCCCATTGTGCCTCCATCTGCCCCCATTGTGCCTCCATCTGCCCCGATTGTGGCTCCATCTGCCCCATTGTGCCTCCATTTGCCCCCATTGTGCCTCCATCTGCCCCCATTGTGCCTCCATCAGCCCAAGTGCCTCCATCAGCCCCATTGTGCCTCCATCAGCCTCCATTGTGCCTCCATCAGCCCCATTGTGCCTCCATCAGCCCCCATTGTGCCTCCATCAGCCACCATTGTGCCTCCATTTGCCCCCATTGTGCCTCCATCTGCCCCATTGTGCCTCCATCAGCCCAAGTGCCTCCATCAGCCCCATTGTGCCTCCATCAGCCCCCATTGTGCCTCCATCAGCCCCATTGTGCCTCCATCAGCCCCATTGTGCCTCCATTTGCCCCCATTGTGCCTCCATCTGCCCCCATTGTGCCTCCATCAGCCCAAGTGCCTCCATCAGCCCCATTGTGCCTCCATCAGCCCCCATTGTGCCTCCATCAGCCCCATTGTGCCTCCATCAGCCCCCATTGTGCCTCTATCAGCCCCCATTGTGCCTCCATAAGCCCCATTGTGCCTCCATCAGCCCAAGTGCCTCCATCAGCCCCATCGTGCCTCCATCAGCCCCATTGTGCCTCCATCAGCCCCATTGTGCCTTCATCAGCCCCATTGTGCCTCCATCAGCCCCCATTGTGCCTCCATCAGCCCCACTGTGCCTCCATCTGCCCCCACTGTGCCTCCATCTGCCCCCATTGTGCCTCCATCTGCCCCCATTGTGCCTCCATCTGCCCCATTGTGCCTCCATCTGCCCCCATTGTGCCTCCATCTGCCCCATTGTGCCTCCATCTGCCCCCATTGTGCCTCCATCTGCCCCGATTGTGGCTCCATCTGCCCCATTGTGCCTCCATTTGCCCCCATTGTGCCTCCATCTGCTCCCATTGTGCCTCCATCAGCCCAAGTGCCTCCATCAGCCCCATTGTGCCTCCATCAGCCCCCATTGTGCCTCCATCAGCCCCATTGTGCCTCCATCAGCCCCCATTGTGCCTCCATCAGCCCCCATTGTGCCTCCATTTGCCCCCATTGTGCCTCCATCTGCCCCATTGTGCCTCCATCAGCCCAAGTGCCTCCATTAGCCCCATTGTGCCTCCATCAGCCCCATTGTGCCCCCATCAGCCCCCATTGTGCCTCCATCAGCCCAAGTGCCTCTATCAGCCCCATTGTGCCTCCATCAGCCCAAGTGCCTCCATCTGCCCCCATTGTTCCTCCATCTGCCCCATTGTGCCTCCATCAGCCCCACTGTGCCTCCATCTGCCCCCACTGTGCCTCCCGTCTGCCCCCATTGTGCCTACATCTGATTTTCTCTTCCACCAGCATTGATTCTAAACCGCCAAATATACAGCTCTGCTACATCTGTCTATTCCCTTCCCGATTAGAACTGTGTCTGAACAGCAGCGTATTCAGCTCTACTACATCAGATTCTCTCTTCCACCAGCATTGATACTGACCCGCCACATATACAGCTCTGCTACATCAGTTTCTCTCTTCCACCAGCATTGATGCTGACCCTCCACATATACAGCTCTGCTACATCTGTCTATTCCCTTCCCCACTAGAACTATGACTGAACAGCAGCATATTCATCTCTGCTACATCCATCAGCCCCCACATATGCCTCAAACAGCCCCCATATGCCTCCATAAGCCCCCATATGCCTCCATAAGCCCCCAATATGCCTCAAACAGCCCCAATATGCCTCAAACAGCCCCCATAGTGCCTCCATCTGCCCCCATAGTGCCTCCATCTGCCCTATTGTGCCTCCATCTGCCCTATTGTGCCTCCATCAGCCTCATTGTGCCTCCATCAGCCCCATTGTGCCTCCATCAGCCCCATTGTGCCTCCATCAGCCCCCATTGTGCCTCCATCAGCCCCATTGTGCCTCCATCAGCCCCATTGTGCCTCCATCATCCCAATTGCCTCCATCAGCCCAAGTGCCTCCATCAGCCCCATTGTGCCTCCATCAGCCCCATTGTGCCTTTGTCAGCCCCATTGTGCCTCCCTCAGCCCCATTGTGCCTTCATCAGCCCCATTGTGCCTCCATCAGCCCCCATTGTGCCTCCATCAGCCCCCATTGTGCCTCCATCAGCCCCCATTATGCCTCCATCAGCCCCACTGTGCCTCCATCTGCCCCTATTGTGCCTCTATCAGCCCAAGTGCCTCCATCTGCCCCCATTGTTCCTCCATCTGCCCCATTGTGCCTCCATCTGCCCCCACTGTGCCTCCCGTCTGCCCCCATTGTGCCTACATCTGATTTTCTCTTCCACCAGCATTGATTCTAAACCGCCAAATATACAGCTCTGCTACATCTGTCTATTCCCTTCCCGATTAGAACTGTGTCTGAACAGCAGCGTATTCAGCTCTACTACATCAGATTCTCTCTTCCACCAGCATTGATACTGACCCGCCACATATACAGCTCTGCTACATCAGTTTCTCTCTTCCACCAGCATTGATGCTGACCCTCCACATATACAGCTCTGCTACATCTGTCTATTCCCTTCCCCACTAGAACTATGACTGAACAGCAGCATATTCATCTCTGCTACATCCATCAGCCCCCACATATGCCTCAAACAGCTCCCATATGCCTCCATAAGCCCCCATATGCCTCCATAAGCCCCCAATATGCCTCAAACAGCCCCAATATGCCTCAAACAGCCCCCATAGTGCCTCCATCTGCCCCCATAGTGCCTCCATCTGCCCTATTGTGCCTCCATCAGCCTCATTGTGCCTCCATCAGCCCCATTGTGCCTCCATCAGCCCCATTGTGCCTCCATCAGCCCCATTGTGCCTCCATCAGCCCCCATTGTGCCTCCATCAGCCCCATTGTGCCTCCATCAGCCCCATTGTGCCTCCATCAGCCCCATTGTGCCTCCATCAGCCCCATTGTGCCTCCATCATCCCAATTGCCTCCATCAGCCCAAGTGCCTCCATCAGCCCCATTGTGCCTTTGTCAGCCCCATTGTGCCTCCATCAGCCCCATTGTGCCTTCATCAGCCCCATTGTGCCTTCATCAGCCCCATTGTGCCTCCATCAGCCCCCATTGTGCCTCCATCAGCCCCCATTGTGCCTCCATCAGCCCCCATTATGCCTCCATCAGCCCCACTGTGCCTCCATCTGCCCCTATTGTGCCTCTATCAGCCCAAGTGCCTCCATCTGCCCCCATTGTTCCTCCATCTGCCCCATTGTGCCTCCATCAGCCCCACTGTGCCTCCCGTCTGCCCCCATTGTGCCTACATCTGATTTTCTCTTCCACCAGCATTGATTCTAAACCGCCAAATATACAGCTCTGCTACATCTGTCTATTCCCTTCCCGATTAGAACTGTGTCTGAACAGCAGCGTATTCAGCTCTACTACATCAGATTCTCTCTTCCACCAGCATTGATACTGACCCGCCACATATACAGCTCTGCTACATCAGTTTCTCTCTTCCACCAGCATTGATGCTGACCCTCCACATATACAGCTATGCTACATCTGTCTATTCCCTTCCCCACTAGAACTATGACTGAACAGCAGCATATTCATCTCTGCTACATCCATCAGCCCCCACATATGCCTCAAACAGCCCCCATATGCCTCCATAAGCCCCCATAGTGCCTCCATCTGCCCTATTGTGCCTCCATCAGCCCAAGTGCCTCCATCAGCCTCATTGTGCCTCCATCAGCCCCATTGTGCCTCCATCAGCCCCATTGTGCCTCCATCAGCCCCCATTGTGCCTCCATCAGCCCCATTGTGCCTCCATCAGCCCCACTGTGCCTCCATCTGCCCCCACTGTGCCTCCCGTCTGCCCCCATTGTGCCTACATCTGATTTTCTCTTCCACCAGCATTGATTCTAAACCGCCAAATATACAGCTCTGCTACATCTGTCTATTCCCTTCCCGATTAGAACTGTGTCTGAACAGCAGCGTATTCAGCTCTACTACATCAGATTCTCTCTTCCACCAGCATTGATACTGGACCCGCCACATATACAGCTCTGCTACATCAGTTTCTCTCTTCCACCAGCATTGATGCTGACCCTCCACATATACAGCTCTGCTACATCTGTCTATTTCCCTTCCCCACTAGAACTATGACTGAACAGCAGCATATTCATCTCTGCTACATCCATCAGCCCCCACATATGCCTCAAACAGCCCCCATATGCCTCCATAAGCCCCCATATGCCTCCATAAGCCCCCCAATATGCCTCAAACAGCCCCAATATGCCTCAAACAGCCCCCATAGTGCCTCCATCTGCCCCCATAGTGCCTCCATCTGCCCTATTGTGCCTCCATCAGCCCAAGTGCCTCCATCAGCCTCATTGTGCCTCCATCAGCCCCATTGTGCCTCCATCAGCCCCATTGTGCCTCCATCAGCCCCCATTGTGCCTCCATCAGCCCCATTGTGCCTCCATCAGCCCCATTGTGCCTCCATCATCCCAATTGCCTCCATCAGCCCAAGTGCCTCCATCAGCCCCATTGTGCCTCCATCAGCCCCATTGTGCCTTTGTCAGCCCCATTGTGCCTCCATCAGCCCCATTGTGCCTTCATCAGCCCCATTGTGCCTCCATCAGCCCCCATTGTGCCTCCATCAGCCCCCATTGTGCCTCCATCAGCCCCCATTATGCCTCCATCAGCCCCACTGTGCCTCCATCTGCCCCTATTGTGCCTCTATCAGCCCATGTGCCTCCATCTGCCCCATTGTGCCTCCATCTGCCCCCATTGTGCCTCCATCTGCCCCATTGTGCCTCCATTTGCCCCCATTGTGCCTCCATTTGCCCCCATTGTGCCTCCATCAGCCCAAGTGCCTCCATCAGCCCCATTGTGCCTCCATCAGCCCCCATTGTGCCTCCATCAGCCCCATTGTGCCTCCATCAGCCCCCATTGTGCCTCCATCAGCCCCCATTGTGCCTCCATAAGCCCCATTGTGCCTCCATCAGCCCAAGTGCCTCCATCAGCCCAAGTGCCTCCATCAGCCCCATTGTGCCTCCATCAGCCCCATTGTGCCTCCATCAGCCCCATTGTGCCTTCATCAGCCCCACTGTGCCTCCATCTGCCCCCACTGTGCCTCCATCTGCCCCCATTGTGCCTCTATCTGCCCCCATTGTGCCTCCATCTGCCCCCATTGTGCCTCCATCTGCCCCATTGTGCCTCCATCTGCCCCGATTGTGCCTCCATCTGCCCCGATTGTGCCTCCATCAGCCCCATTGTGCCTCCATAAGCCCCATTGTGCCTCCATCAGCCCAAGTGCCTCCATCAGCCCCATCGTGCCTCCATCAGCCCCATTGTGCCTCCATCAGCCCCACTGTGCCTCCATCTGCCCCCACTGTGCCTCCATCTGCCCCCATTGTGCCTCTATCTGCCCCCATTGTGCCTCCATCTGCCCCCATTGTGCCTCCATCTGCCCCATTGTGCCTCCATCTGCCCCGATTGTGCCTCCATCTGCCCCGATTGTGCCTCCATCAGCCCCATTGTGCCTCCATAAGCCCCATTGTGCCTCCATCAGCCCAAGTGCCTCCATCAGCCCAAGTGCCTCCATCAGCCCCATCGTGCCTCCATCAGCCCCATTGTGCCTCCATCAGCCCCACTGTGCCTCCATCTGCCCCCACTGTGCCTCCATCTGCCCCCATTGTGCCTCTATCTGCCCCCATTGTGCCTCCATCTGCCCCCATTGTGCCTCCATCTGCCCCATTGTGCCTCCATCTGCCCCGATTGTGCCTCCACCTGCCCCGATTGTGCCTCCATCAGCCCCCATTGTGCCTCCATAAGCCCCATTGTGCCTCCATCAGCCCAAGTGCCTCCATCAGCCCAAGTGCCTCCATCAGCCCCATCGTGCCTCCATCAGCCCCATTGTGCCTCCATCAGCCCATTGTGCCTTCATCAGCCCCATTGTGCCTCCATCAGCCCCCATTGTGCCTCCATCTGCCCCACTGTGCCTCCATCTGCCCCCACTGTGCCTCCATTTGCCCCCATTGTGCCTCCATCTGCCCCCATTGTGCCTCCATCTGCCCCATTGTGCCTCCATCTGCCCCCATTGTGCCTCCATCTGCCCCGATTGTGCCTCCATCAGCCCCCATTGTGCCTCCATAAGCCCCATTGTGCCTCCATCAGCCCAAGTGCCTCCATCAGCCCAAGTGCCTCCATCAGCCCCATCGTGCCTCCATCAGCCCCATTGTGCCTCCATCAGCCCCATTGTGCCTTCATCAGCCCCATTGTGCCTCCATCAGCCCCCATTGTGCCTCCATCTGCCCCATTGTGCCTCCATCTGCCCCCATTGTGCCTCCATCTGCCCCCATTGTGCCTCCATCTGCCCCCATTGTGCCTCCATCTGCCCTGATTGTGGCTCCATCTGCCCCATTGTGCCTCCATTTGCCCCCATTGTGCCTCCATCTGCCCCCATTGTGCCTCCATCAGCCCAAGTGCCTCCAACAGCCCCATTGTGCCTCCATCAGCCCCCATTGTGCCTCCATCAGCCCCATTGTGCCTCCATCAGCCCCCATTGTGCCTCCATCAGCCCCCATTGTGCCTCCATCTGCCCCATTGTGCCTCCATCAGCCCAAGTGCCTCCATCAGCCCCATTGTGCCTCCATCAGCCCCCATTGTGCCTCCATCAGCCCCATTGTGCCTCCATCAGCCCCATTGTGCCTCTATCAGCCCCCATTGTGCCTCCATCAGCCCAAGTGCCTCTATCAGCCCCCATTGTGCCTCCATCAGCCCAAGTGCCTCCATCTGCCCCCATTGTTCCTCCATCTGCCCCATTGTGCCTCCATCAGCCCCACTGTGCCTCCATCTGCCCCCACTGTGCCTCCCGTCTGCCCCCATTGTGCCTACATCAGATTTTCTCTTCCACCAGCATTGATTCTAAACCGCCAAATATACAGTTCTGCTACATCTGTCTATTCCCTTCCCGATTAGAACTGTGTCTGAACAGCAGCGTATTCAGCTCTACTACATCAGATTCTCTCTTCCACCAGCATTGATACTGACCCGCCACATATACAGCTCTGCTACATCAGTTTCTCTCTTCCACCAGCATTGATGCTGACCCTCCACATATACAGCTCTGCTACATCTGTCTATTCCCTTCCCCACTAGAACTATGACTGAACAGCAGCATATTCATCTCTGCTACATCCATCAGCCCCCATATGCCTCCATAAGCCCCCATATGCCTCCATAAGCCCCCAATATGCCTCAAACAGCCCCAATATGCCTCAAACAGCCCCCATAGTGCCTCCATCTGCCCCCATAGTGCTTCCATCTGCCCAAGTGCCTCCATCAGCCCCATTGTGCCTTTGTCAGCCCCATTGTGCCTCCATCAGCCCCATTGTGCCTCCATCAGCCCCATTGTGCCTCCATCAGCCCCCATTGTGCCTCCATCAGCCCCCATTATGCCTCCATCAGCCCCACTGTGCCTCCATCTGCCCCTATTGTGCCTCTATCAGCCCATGTGCCTCCATCTGCCCCATTGTGCCTCCATCTGACCCCATTGTGGCTCCATCTGCCCCATTGTGCCTCCATTTGCCCCCATTGTGCCTCCATTTGCCCCCATTGTGCCTCCATCAGCCCAAGTGCCTCCATCAGCCCCATTGTGCCTCCATCAGCCCCCATTGTGCCTCCATCAGCCCCATTGTGCCTCCATCTGCCCCCATTGTGCCTCCATCTGCCCCATTGTGCCTCCATCTGCCCCGATTGTGCCTCCACCTGCCCCGATTGTGCCTCCATCAGCCCCCATTGTGCCTCCATAAGCCCCATTGTGCCTCCATCAGCCCAAGTGCCTCCATCAGCCCCATCGTGCCTCCATCAGCCCCATTGTGCCTCCATCAGCCCCATTGTGCCTTCATCAGCCCCATTGTGCCTCCATCAGCCCCCATTGTGCCTCCATCAGCCCCACTGTGCCTCCATCTGCCCCCATTGTGCCTCCATCTGCCCCATTGTGCCTCCATCTGCCCCATTGTGCCTCCATCTGCCCCCATTGTGCCTCCATCTGCCCCGATTGTGCCTCCATCAGCCCCCATTGTGCCTCCATAAGCCCCATTGTGCCTCCATCAGCCCAAGTGCCTCCATCAGCCCCATCGTGCCTCCATCAGCCCCATCGTGCCTCCATCAGCCCCATTGTGCCTCCATCAGCCCCATTGTGCCTTCATCAGCCCCATTGTGCCTCCATCAGCCCCATTGTGCCTCCATCAGCCCCACTGTGCCTCCATCTGCCCCCACTGTGCCTCCATCTGCCCCCATTGTGCCTCCATCTGCCCCCATTGTGCCTCCATCTGCCCCCATTGTGCCTCCATCTGCCCCATTGTGCCTCCATCTGCCCCCATTGTGCCTCCATCTGCCCTGATTGTGGCTCCATCTGCTCCATTGTGCCTCCATTTGCCCCCATTGTGCCTCCATCTGCCCCCATTGTGCCTCCATCAGCCCAAGTGCCTCCAACAGCCCCATTGTGCCTCCATCAGCCCCCATTGTGCCTCCATCAGCCCCATTGTGCCTCCATCAGCCCCCATTGTGCCTCCATCAGCCCCCATTGTGCCTCCATCAGCCAAGTGCCTCCATCAGCCCCATTGTGCCTCCATCAGCCCCCATTGTGCCTCCATCAGCCCCATTGTGCCTCCATCAGCCCATTGTGCCTCTATCAGCCCCCATTGTGCCTCCATCAGCCCAAGTGCCTCTATCAGCCCCCATTGTGCCTCCATCAGCCCAAGTGCCTCCATCTGCCCCCATTGTTCCTCCATCTGCCCCATTGTGCCTCCATCAGCCCCACTGTGCCTCCATCTGCCCCCACTGTGCCTCCCGTCTGCCCCCATTGTGCCTACATCAGATTTTCTCTTCCACCAGCATTGATTCTAAACCGCCAAATATACAGTTCTGCTACATCTGTCTATTCCCTTCCCGATTAGAACTGTGTCTGAACAGCAGCGTATTCAGCTCTACTACATCAGATTCTCTCTTCCACCAGCATTGATACTGACCCCGCCACATATACAGCTCTGCTACATCAGTTTCTCTCTTCCACCAGCATTGATGCTGACCCTCCACATATACAGCTCTGCTACATCTGTCTATTCCCTTCCCCACTAGAACTATGACTGAACAGCAGCATATTCATCTCTGCTACATCCATCAGCCCCCACATATGCCTCCATAAGCCCCCATATGCCTCCATAAGCCCCCAATATGCCTCAAACAGCCCCAATATGCCTCAAACAGCCCCCATAGTGCCTCCATCTGCCCCCATAGTGCCTCCATCTGCCCAAGTGCCTCCATCAGCCCCATTGTGCCTTTGTCAGCCCCATTGTGCCTCCATCAGCCCCATTGTGCCTCCATCAGCCCCATTGTGCCTCCATCAGCCCCCATTGTGCCTCCATCAGCCCCATTGTGCCTCCATCAGCCCCACTGTGCCTCCATCTGCCCCTATTGTGCCTCTATCAGCCCATGTGCCTCCATCTGCCCCATTGTGCCTCCATCTGACCCCATTGTGGCTCCATCTGCCCCATTGTGCCTCCATTTGCCCCCATTGTGCCTCCATTTGCCCCCATTGTGCCTCCATCAGCCCAAGTGCCTCCATCAGCCCCATTGTGCCTCCATCAGCCCCCATTGTGCCTCCATCAGCCCCATTGTGCCTCCATCAGCCCCCATTGTGCCTCCATCAGCCCCCATTGTGCCTCCATAAGCCCCAAAGTGCCTCCATCAGCCCCATTGTGCCTCCATCAGCCCCATTGTGCCTCCATCAGCCCCATTGTGCCTCCATCTGCCCCCACTGTGCCTCCATCTGCCCCCATTGTGCCTCTATCTGCCCCCATTGTGCCTCCATCTGCCCCCATTGTGCCTCCATCTGCCCCCATTGTGCTCCATCTGCCCCCATTGTGCCTCCATCTGCCCCCATTGTGGCTCCATCTGCCCCATTGTGCCTCCATTTGCCCCCATTGTGCCTCCATCAGCCCAAGTGCCTCCATCAGCCCCATTGTGCCTCCATCAACCCCCATTGTGCCTCCATCAGCCCCATTGTGCCTCCATCAGCCCCATTGTGCCTCCATCAGCCCCCATTGTGCCTCCATCAGCCCAAGTGCCTCCATCCGCCCCCATTGTGCCTCCATCAGCCCAAGTGCCTCCATCTGCCCCCATTGTGCCTCCATCTGCCCCCATTGTGCCTCTATCTGCCCCATTGTGCCTCCATCTGCCCCATTGTGCCTCCATCTGCCCCATTGTGCCTCCATCTGCCCCCATTGTGCCTCCATCTGCCCACACTGTGCCTCCATCTGCCCACATTGTGCCTCTATCTGCCCCCCAGTGCCTCCATCAGCCCCCCAAGTGCCTCCAGACATTTTCCTGCGCTGTGGCCGCCCGACGCTCCTTCTTCTTGTAACTCACCGGTCTGTGCGGCGCATTGCTTATGCTTATAGCAATGCGCCGCACAGACCAGTGACGAGTTACAAGAAGGAGCTCGGGCGGCCACAGCGCAGGTAAGTATATTGCTGCAGAGTAAAGTAAATGACCATGGCAGACAGGACTTCAGTGGCGTCCTGGCTGCCATGGTAACCGATCGGAGCACCAGCATTACACTGCTGGGATTTCGATCGGAACTGCCACTGCCACCAATGATGGGGGGGAGGGCGCACTGCCCACCAATGATGATTTCGCTCCAATAATTTTATTTTTAATTCAATACGGCCATCCTGAAATTGAAGGAGGGGGGGGGGGGTGTCTGGCCGGCACAGTTAGACACAGCAGCACAGCCCCAATCTCCTCACCATTCACTGAGGAGATCCCGAATGCGCTGCTGAACGCTGAAAGCCTGGACAGCTCCCCTCCTCCTCCGCTGATAGGACAACATTCCCAGCTACCCCCCCCCCCCCCCCCCCCCCCCTCCGTAAGCCTTCTCCTTCTGGCGACATGCGCGCTCACAGAATGAGAGGCCGGCCACAGGGAAACATCTGCGCAAGCGCAGCCCATGGATGCGGCAGGCAAGCGGTGGCCGTATCCATGGGCAGCGAATATAAACAATGGAGTAGGAGAATTGAATTTTAGAACAGTAGTTTTTTTTTAATGCAATATATTTTGTCAAATGTTCACTGGGGGGTATATAATTAAATACAATATGATCATGAAGATTGGAATACCCCTTTAATATAGAGGGGGGAAAAGAATCAGCACAAAAGTATCAAATAAAATGGATGTATCATTATTCAAAAAATTAAAAAAGCACAAATATATAGTATTTTGCAGATTACTTTTTTTTTTTTTACAATGTGCAGATAGTACTGTACTACTAACCCCTCCATCCACCCCTACATACAGGGTAATACAGCGCCACATACCTCTTACAGCCAGTCACGTCTCTTTGATGTAGATGTTCTCTTTCCTCATCTTCTGGACAAATCATCCTACCACCCCCAATACTGTGCCGCTGTGCTCCCCAATACTATACTGCAGAAGCAGATAAACCCCCTGATAATACTAGTACCATACAGATAGTGCCCTTCAATAAATATTGGCACTCAGTGCCCTAAAATAACTGCGCCCAGCAAATAGTGCCCCTGACACTAATAGTGTAAACATAATGTCCCCCAAAAATAATTGTGGTAAGCTGATACTGTGCCAAGGTGCCCCCACAGTAATAGTGCTCCCAAAAGTCCCACCAATAGGAATAATTCTCTGCTAGAGCACACATGGTAGTAATAGTGCTCCTACAGTGCCCCCAACATGTCCCCACTGTGCCCCAGAAGTAATAATGCTCCCATAGTGCCCATACTAGTAATTATGTTCCCCATAGACCCCCAGTAGTAATAAAGCCCACTATAATGCCCCCAGTAGTAATAATTCTCCTTATAATGTGCCAGTGCAAAAATACCCCCTTTTAATGCCCCTAGTTGAGCTAATGTCCCCATAGTGCCCCCATAATGTGCCAGTATAAAATACCCCTATATAGGGCCCCCAGTAAATGCCCCCATAGTGCTCCACTCCCCCCTTCTTCCTAGTGCCCCCATAATGTACCAGTATAAAATGACCCATATATAGTGCCCCAGTAGATGCCCTCAGTGTCCCCCATAATTTGCAAGTATAAAATACCCCTTCTTAGTGCCCCCATAGTACTCTCTCCCCTTCCCCATAGTACCCACCATAATGTGCCCCAGTATAAAATGCCCCTATACAGAGCCCCCCATATAAAATACCCCTTCTTTGTGGCCTCAGTAGAAGCCCCCATAGTGTTCCCCTCCCCCTTCCCCCATATAAAATACCCCTTCTTTGTGTCCTCAGTAGATGCCCCCATAGTACCCCCAATTATGTGCCAGTAATAAGTGCCCCCATAGATGCCCCCATAGTGCCACCAAATAATGTGCCAGTAAAAAGTGCCACCAATAATATGCCAGTAAGAAGTGCCCCCCAATCATGTGCCAATAACAAGTGCCCCTATAGATTCCCCCAATCATGTGCCAGTAACAGGTACCCCCATAGATGCCCCCCAATCATGTGCCAGTAACAAGTGCCCCCATAGATGCCCCCGAATCATGTGCCAGTAACAAATACCCCCATAGATACCCCCCAATCATGTGCCAATAACAAGTGCCCCCATAGATGCCCAGCAATCATGTGCCAGTAACAAGTGCCCCCATAGATGCCCCCCAATCATGTGCCAGTAACAAGTGCCCCCATAGATGCCCCCCAACCATATGACAGTAACAAGTGCCCCCATAGATGCCCCCCAATCATGTGTCAGTAACAAGTGCCCCCATAGATGCCCCCCAATCATGTGCCGTAACAGGTGCCCCCATAGATGCCCCCAATCATATACCAGTAACAAGTGCCCCCATAGAGGCCCCCCAATTGTGTGCCAGTAACAAGTGCCCCCATAGATGCCCCCCAATCATGTGCCAGTAAGTAGTACCATATAAAACAATTAACACTTATACTTACCTCCATCAGGCTGGCAGCGATGCGATGCAGGCCTATTCTGGCCTGTGTCCTGTGCTGTACGGCTCAGGTAACGCGATGACGTCATCACGGCGCCTGCACCAGCCTCTGATAGGCTGCAGGCCTAGCGCCTGCAGCCTTCAGAGCAACGGGAAAGGGAGACTCCTCTCCCTCCCCTGCCCCGCCGCAGCACATCTATCTGTAGCACTGTACTGAGGACGGCGATACAGATGACTATGGAGATGAGCGCTTCCACAATGGAAGCGCTCATCTCCCTGTGCCCTGCCGCCGCCCCCCACTTGTCACCAGGGTTGCGCCGCCTCACTTTGCATAATTGGCGGTGCGGTCCTACTAGCGCCCCCTGGAATTTTGCGCCCGGGGCAACGTCCCCCCCCACGCTACGCCAGTGGGGCTCAAGAGGCAGCTGCCTTGGGCCCCCCAGGAGCAACTGCCCCTTTTGCCCCGAATAAAAAGACGGCCCTGACCCCGGGGAGTGATGGCCTGAGGTAGGACACTAGAAAAATGAAAAAATGTAGCAGCACTACAAAAATTGAATACTGTTCCTTACTGTGGTGGTGCCCGCTGTGTCAGAAGCCAGTCTTATACTTCCCAGATCCAGATGCAATTGTGACAAAACTGCAGCACTCTCCAGCCTTAGTTCTTTCAATCCTTTATTCACCAGTACAAATAATGCGACGTTTCGATCTATGTGATCTTTCTCAAGCAATACAATAAACACAAAAGTGAAATAAACCGGATACTTATACTCTACTCAGCCGGTCACATGACTCAATCAATTTAATCAAATAAACCTGTGTGTACCTCCCTCTTCCCATGTTCAACCCTCAACAAGGTTAACCCATTACATCTCTCTCAAACATCCTTAATCGTGTATACATTATCGTGTTGATACATATAGGTCTGTCAACTTACTGTGATGCATAGTGTGAACCAGGGGATAACAGAACTGCGGTAGACTCCAATGACACATGCGGCCGATCGTATCACTCCAGCGTTCCTCTATGTCAATTGCGCATGCGTGTCTCCTTCATGACGTCAGCCGCAGGACGCTCAGCTGGTGCCATGGAGACCGGGCGCCCACCATCCCCGTCACCGCTAGAGCAGAACGTGAGATCACGTCTAACCTCCGCGATGGTAGGAGATAGCGTCCGGCCTCCCGCCACCACGTAACGCCCCCGCAGCCGCAGCCATGGTAACGCTGTATACAATTACCTTCTGAGTGTAGCTTATAATAAAAGCTTCTATTTTCCTGTATATTCTTATCCTTAAGTATTTCTTACCCATAGCAAGGGGCAAATCGGGCCCTGTTCCTTCATATTAGGGGTTAATTTAAGCATTAAAAAGGAACTCAAGTGAAAGGGGAAATATGTATATATAAATAAATATAAATGAACTAGGTGTCCACTACTCGTCCATACCTTAGAATGAGAGTACCCAGTCATTAAATTGAGGTTGACCTAATGGTAAATGGTTTGGGGCTCATGTGCTCATAAATAGGGGGTGGCACTATCCAATCCAAACTCAAGAAGCAAATCACTCCTGTTTCCAAGTGGACTAGCGCTCTCCCCTAACACCCAATTGTGATGGTCACACTGGTGTCGCGTCCCTCCCTGTTAAGGGGTCGACGCATACACCCCTGGACCACCCCATACAGTCTCAGGACGGTGTGCCTCCCAATCAGGAGAAACGACCCTCCTTATTATCCAACCATTCAAACCTGTCCTGTCAAGTGAGGTATGCCCGTTCCCGGGTACGCCTCTCTAAACCTGACAACCAGGTCAACTCATACAGTTCAACCCCCTCATTTATAGTCCCATAAAACATATGGCTGCTCAATAGAAGCAGTGTGCCTCATCTCCCGTATATGGAACAAGCGGTGAAAACCACATAATCTGATTAGATATAATATATAAAAATGGCCCCAAATTTGCCCCCTATGGGAAAAAACACAAAAATAGATCTAAGGTGTCATTTACACAAAATTGACTACCGTACATTTATTTACGTTTAGTCTCCTCAATCCGTATCCCCAGGTCACACCTGCATGCACAGTCATCTAAAAAAAAGAAGACAGAAAAATTGTATAAATGTGGGAAAGAGTAATAAATTACAAAATTATCATAAATAATCTCAGCCTATCAGGTTGGGTACAATCTTAGTTTCTAAAAACAAATCCAATATATAAAAAAAAATATAGTATAAGTTAAGCAAGTGTGGAGATGACTGGACCCCACAGAGTCAGTAGAGTGAGCCTATCTTAAACTCCCTGTTGAGGCCTTTAGGTTCGAGTGTTTGTAACTCATAGATCCACCTCAACTCCATCCTTTTTAGGAGTTTTTCCCTATCACCCCCTCTTCTTTGGGGTGGGACTCCATCTATAATTCGGAAACGTAACTGCGAAATGTTATGTTTATATTTGAGGAAATGTTCTGGAACGGGTAACTCTGTCTTTGAACTGTCGGCCTCCCTTACACCCGATAGTAATTTACGTATATCATAGCGATGTTGGTTCACTCTTTTTCTAAATTCCTGGGTTGTTTCTCCCACATAAAAAAGCCCACATGGGCACTGGAGCACATATATGACGTACTGTCATGGTCTTACCTTCTTGCTGTTCTCCTTCGTTTGACATGTGCTGGCGGCCATCTTGGTTTCTGGGTTTCTTGTAGCCTTCCACCCTGCGGCTCCTCCTTCCCACTGGGAGGAGCTGGATGCCTAGCTCATATATATAGGAGGTCTGTGGCTTCAGTTCCTTGCTTGGTCCTCTTGTGTTCACATGCTTCTAAGACTGCTGCTGCTTCTGGTTCCTGATCCTGGCTTCGTCTGACTACCCTGCTGGTTCCTGATCCTGGCTTCGTCTGACTACCCTGCTGGTTCCTGATCCTGGCTTCGTCTGACTACCCTTCTGGTTCCTGACCTCTGGCTTCGCAAAGACCCTGCTCGGTTTCACCATCCGTTTGGACTTTTTCTTTACAGCTTTATTTTCAATAAAGCCTTCTTATTTTCACTTATCTCTTGTTGTACGTCTGGTTCATGGTTCCGTGACATTAGGACCAAGCCATGAATTCTGACGGTACAGGGCCATCCTCGCTACCCACGCTGGTTGCCAGACTTGATCAGCAGGATCACCTGTTGGGTCGGTTCGCTGTGGCGTTGCAAACCCTGCTTGAACGCACGGCTCATTTCGCTCCCGTTGCCGATGGGTCGGTTGTCGCTCCTGGGCTCGCTCCTACTGCCGCTCCGGTTGTTGCGCCAGAGTCTACCCCGACACCTGTTGTTGCGCCTGCGGTGTTTCGGGGTATGACCGGTTCTGCCCCTCTTCCACAGCGCTTTGGGGGAGAGCCAACTCAGTGCCGAGGTTTCCTTAACCAGGTGGGCATTTATTTCGAGTTGCTGCCACATGCCTTTCCCACTGAGAGATCAAAGGTGGGCTTCTTGATCTCGCTGCTCTCGGACAAGGCCTTGGCCTGGGCCAGCCCTTTATGGGAGAACAACAATCCGGTGGTTGCCGAGTTTTCCGGTTTTGTTGCTTCTCTTCGGAAGGTATTCGATGTGCCGGCTCGTGCTGCCTCTGCTGCGAAGCTCCTTATATCCATCAGACAGGGTTCACGATCCGTAGCTGAATACGCCATTGAGTTTCGTACCCTGGCAGCAGAGGTGGGCTGGAATAATGAGGCTCTGGTCGCTGCTTTCTCTCATGGTCTCTCGGATGCCTTGAAGGATGAGGTTGCAGCTAAGGACCTACCAGTTGAGCTCGAGTCTCTTATTTCTTTCCTGATTTTGATTGACACCAGACTCAGGGAGAGACCTTCCTTTAAGGAGAACCTGCGGAGGTCTTCTAACAGATTGGTGCCTACGTTTGCTGTCCCACCCGTGCCTCCCTCTCCTCCCACGCCTCCTGGGGATGACTTGTCTGGGGTGAACCCATGCAGCTGGGGTTTGCTCGCCTGTCCGAGGGGGAGAGGGCACTCCGGAGACGCGAGGGCCGATGCATGTACTGTGGTCTCGGTGGGCATTTTCGGTTGGCATGTCCGAACCGTCCGGGAAAACGCTCGTACCTGAGATCCTGTCGGGGGCAGATCTTGGGTGGAGTCTCCTCGTCCCCGGTTTCCCGTGTTGACAAACCACTGATCACTGTTGTCCTCTCCTGGGTCGGGGGCTCGGTGACGACCCAGGCGTTGGTGGACTCTGGTGCTGGTGGTTTGTTCATTGATAGTGTGTTCGCTGCCGCCAATTCCATTCCTCTGCAGGCTCGAGGTTCCCCACTGGCTCTTGAGGCGATAGACGGCAGACCCCTTCTGCCGCCACACGTGACTCATGAGACCCTTCCAGTGGGGATAGCCATTGGTGCCGTTCACAGAGAGTCGGTCTGCCTCCAGGTTATCGTCTCCACACTACTCGGTGGTCTTGGGGTACCCCTGGCTCCAGAAGCATAATCCGACTTTCGATTGGAGATCGGTCGAGATCCTCTCGTGGTCACCGCAGTGTGGGGCTAGTTGCATCCATGGGTCTGTCAAGTTGCTGTGTACTTCCTCTGTTGCCTCCTGAATACGAGGAGTACCGGGATGTATTCGATAAGGTGCGCGCGGTTGCCCTACCTCCGCACCGCCCATACGATTGTGCCATAGAGTTACAATCTGGTGCCGTTCCTCCTCGTGGCAAAGTCTATCCACTGTCGGTAGCGGAGAATGAGGCCATGGAGGAGTACGTGAGGGAGGCGCTTTCACGCGGACACATTCGCAAATCCTCGTCCCCGGCAGGGGCTGGATTTTTCTTTGTGAAAAAGAAGGGCGGTGAGTTGAGGCCTTGCATCGATTACAGGGGTCTCAATCGCATCACGATCAAGAACGCTTACCCGATACCCTTGATTTCCGAGCTGTTCGATCGCCTTAAAGGGGCCACGGTCTTTACCAAACTCGACCTGAGGGCGGCATATAACCTGGTAAGGATCAAGGCGGGCGATGAGTGGAAGACCGCATTTAACACCAGGACCGGTCATTACGAATCCTTGGTTATGCCCTTTGGGTTGTGCAATGCGCCCGCAGTCTTTCAGGAATTCATCAACGATGTTTTCCGTGACCTGTTGCAGCAGTGTGTGGTGGTCTATTTGGATGACATCTTGGTATATTCTGAATCCATGGAGGCCCACATTCTGGATGTCAGACGAGTGTTGCAACGGTTACGAGAGAACAAGCTGTTCGGTAAGCTTGAGAAATGCGAATTTCACCGATCCCAGGTAACCTTCTTAGGTTACATCATTTCCGCTGAGGGGTTCTCCATGGATCCTGAGAAGGTTTCGGCTGTCTTACAGTGGCCCCAGCCCAGTGGTCTTCGTTCCCTGCAGCGCTTTTTGGGCTTCGCCAATTATTATCGGAAGTTCATCAGGGACTTTTCCATGCTGGCCAAGCCTCTCACGGATCTGACCAGGAAGGGCAGTAATTCCCAGGTCTGGCCGCTCGAGGCCATCCGAGCTTTTGAGGCCCTAAAGTCCGCCTTTGTGTCGGCTCCGATTCTGTCGCATCCCAACCCTGGGTTGCCCTTTGTCCTCGAGGTGGACGCGTCTGAGACGGGAGTAGGCGCCCTTCTGTCTCAGCGTAGAACACCAGAGGGTCCTCTGCTTCCTAGTGGGTTTTACTCCCGGAAACTGTCTTCCGCGGAGTGCAACTATCAGATTGGTGACAGGGAGTTATTGGCCATCGTGCAGGCCCTTAAAGAATGGAGGCACTTGCTCGAGGGTTCGGTGGTTCCGGTTCTCATCCTGACGGACCACAAGAATCTGACCTACCTTTCTGAGGCCAAGAGATTGACACCACGTCAGGCCAGATGGGCTCTGTTCTTGTCACGTTTTAATTACGTGGTCTCCTACCTACCCGGTTCCAAGAACATCAGGGCGGATGCCTTATCACGGCAGTACTCCGAGCTGTCCAGGGAGGAGTCGATTCCGACTTCGGTCATTCCTCCGAATCAGATCCTGGCCGCCATTCGCACCAGCCTGACCTCTCCCCTGGGTGAGCAGATTTTGGCGGCTCAATCTGGTGCTCCCTCTGGGAGACCCAACGGCAGATGTTTTGTGCCTGAGGAGTTGCGCACTCGGTTGTTGCGAACCTACCATAACTCCAAGACCGCGGGGCATCCTGGAAAGAATCAGCTGTCCTGGGCTGTTTCACGTCTGTTCTGGTGGCCTTCCCTACGTTCCGACATCGCCGCATATGTAGCGGCATGCTCCATTTGTGCCCAGAGTAAGTCCCCTCGGCACCTTCCGTTGGGCCTTCTGCAACCCATAGCCACCGGGGAGCGCCCATGGTCACACCTGGGGATGGATTTCATTGTGGACCTCCCTGCATCCCGAGGCCATACGGTCATTCTCATGATTGTGGATCGGTTTTCCAAAATGTGCCACTGTGTTCCTCTCAAGAAGTTACCCTCTGCACAAGGGAGGTCTTCCGGTTGCACGGTTTGCCCAAGGAGATTGTGTCGGATCCGGGGAGTCAGTTTGTGTCCAGGTTCTGGCGCGCCTTTTGCTCCCAGTTGGGGATTCATCTCTCCTTCTCCTCGGCCTACCACCCTCAGTCCAATGGGGGCGCAGAACGATCCAATCAGGCCTTGGAGCAATTCCTTCGTTGCTATGTCTCCGATCACCAAGACAATTGGGTTGACCTCCTGCCTTGGGCTGAGTTTGCCAGGAACACGGCGGTGAACTCTTCCTCTGGGACGTCTCCCTTCATGGCCAATTATGGGTTCCAACCTGCCGTGTTACCGGAGGTATTCTCTCCCCAGGATATTCCGGCTGTGGAGGATCACCTTTCCGTCCTACGTGCTTCTTGGGTACAGATCCAGAAGTCCCTTGAGGTCTCTGCGCAGCGCCAGAGACTCCAGGCTGATCGCAGACGAGCGCCTGCTCCTTCCTACCAGGTCGGAGACCGTGTATGGTTGTCCACCCGCAACCTCAACCTTCGAGTGCCCACTCCCAAGCTGGCGCCTCGCTTTGTTGGTCCCTTCCGAGTGCTTCGCAGGGTAAACCCGGTAGCCTATGCCCTTGCGCTTCCTCCTGGCATGCGGATCTCCAACGTGTTTCATGTCTCCCTGTTGAAGCCACTGGTGTGTAATCGTTTCACTTCCTCGGTTCCTCGGCCTCGTCCGGTCCAAGTGGGCAATCGTGAGGAATATGAGGTGAGCAATATCCTGGACTCACGCCTGGTCCGCGGTCGGTTGCAGTTTTTGGTCCATTGGCGTGGTTATGGTCCAGAGGAGCGTTCCTGGGTTCCCTCCGCAGATGTCCATGCTCCTGCCTTGCTCCGAGCCTTCCACGCACGCTTCCCTCAGAAACCGTTTTGTGCTCCGCGGAGGAGGGGCCCTTGAGGGGGAGGTACTGTCATGGTCTTACCTTCTTGCTGTTCTCCTTCGTTTGACATGTGCTGGCGGCCATCTTGGTTTCTGGGTTTCTTGTAGCCTTCCACCCTGCGGCTCCTCCTTCCCACTGGGAGGAGCTGGATGCCTAGCTCATATATATAGGAGGTCTGTGGCTTCAGTTCCTTGCTTGGTCCTCTTGTGTTCACATGCTTCTAAGACTGCTGCTGCTTCTGGTTCCTGATCCTGGCTTCGTCTGACTACCCTGCTGGTTCCTGATCCTGGCTTCGTCTGACTACCCTGCTGGTTCCTGATCCTGGCTTCGTCTGACTACCCTTCTGGTTCCTGACCTCTGGCTTCGCAAAGACCCTGCTCGGTTTCACCATCCGTTTGGACTTTTTCTTTACAGCTTTATTTTCAATAAAGCCTTCTTATTTTCACTTATCTCTTGTTGTACGTCTGGTTCATGGTTCCGTGACACGTACTCAGATCTACATGTGTAATAGTTTCCAATCTGATAAGTTTTCCCTGTCCTGGGATGGGAAAAGGAACTTCCCTTTAAAATCCCATTGCAATTGCAACAACCCAGGCAGGGGAAACAACCCTTTCTCTGTATTAGGGGTGAACTGGACTGTTTGGTGTCTGCATTGACTAACTTATCACCTACATTTCGTGGTCTCCTGTATGACGTGAGGGGAATGGTACGGAATGCCTCAATGTCCGGAAATGTCTCAGTGAGAATGTGCCAATTGCTCTTGAGTACTTGCGCTATCTGTCTGCTGAATTTTGTATGCGTTGACACAAAGGGAACCCTCTTGTTCTCCTCTCGTTGTTCCTTACTCCCCAAGAGGTCTTCCCTCTTAAGTTGATTCACCCTCTGTTTGTGCCTCTGTACCATAGGCCTTGGATAGCCTCTCTCATAGAACTTATTGCACATCTCACTGAGCCTTACCTCTAATTTATCATTATCTGTTACTATTCTTTTTACTCTGAGTAACTGACTATAGGGTAGTGACTCTTTCATAAACCCTGGATGGTCACTCTGGAATAGCAACATATTATTTCTATCCGTAGGTTTTACAAATAAGTCGGTCTGCAGTCTACCATTTACACAATATACTGTCGTATCCAAGAACTGAATACTAGTTTGGGAGTATACGGCCGTAAATTGTAGTTCTTCATGGACTGAGTTTATATATCCCTGGAACTCGAGTAAACTCTCAAGAGATCCAGTCCAGACAAAGAAAATGTTGTCTATATACCTCATCCAGCCCCTCACCGAAGTGAAGTGGCTGGATGGGTATATAGAACATTCCTCAAATCTATTCATATAGATATTTGCATAAGTTGGGGCCACGTTGGACCCCATCGCGGTCCCCCGCTGTTGTACATAATAGGTATCCTCAAAGAGGAAATAGTTGCACGTGAGGACGATCTCTAATAAGGAGAGAACAAACCCTGCAATCTCTGGCTTGATCTCCCCCCTAGACAGGGTCCATTCAACTAAATCTAAACCCTTGACATGGTCGATACTCGTATAGAGACCGACCACATCAAAAGAAACAAGATATTGTCCTTCCTCTACCTGCAGAGTTTGTAATTTCCTGAGGAAGTCAGTTGTATCTTTTACATACGACCTGCTGGACATGGCATAGTGTCTAAGGTATTTGTCAAGAAACATAGCTGCTGGGGAGAAAACTGAGTCTATCCCAGAGACTATGGGTCGCCGCGGTGGGTCAAACAGGTTTTTGTGGATCTTGGGCAATATATATAATAGGGGTGTTACCGGTTTGTCCACCAATAAATATTCATATAGCTTCTCATCAATTACATCTGATGCAAAAGCATCATCTATTAGTAATTTGAATCGCCTCTTGATAGCGAATTTGGGGTCAGCATCCAGTGCTCGATATACCGCACTATCCCCCAATTGTCGCTGTATCTCCGCTATATATTTATTGGTGTCCATTATTACCGTAGCTCCTCCCTTATCCGCTTTTTTTATTGTGATCTCTTTTCTATTTCCCAACTCTCTCAGTGCTCTTTTCTCTCCCTGACTCAAGTTGTTATTATTACCTTGTCTATTGTTATTGTTCTTGATTTTTTCTATACCTTTTTTAACTAGGTCAATATATGTATTCACAGCATCTTTCATGACAGGTGGTTGAAAATCACTATGCAAATATAGACCTGCATCCTTAAGACACAACATATCAGTATTGGCAGTATCCTGCCTATTTGTCATGTTGGTCTCTTTAGGGGAATCTTTGAAGAAAACTTGTAATTTTATGCGCCTATAGAACTTCTGTAGATCTAACTCATAATTAAACCAGTCTACATTTGAGTATGGACAAAACGACAACCCCTTCTCCAACAGTGAAATTTCATCTTTAGACAAAGTAGCAGATGATATATTTACCACTAAAGTCCTTATTTCATCCGTTTCCATTAAATTCACTGTTTCTGTTGTTTCTGAGTCGTCTGTCCATGCTTGTAGTCCAGTGGTAGTTTCTTTGAACGAGTCACCCTCGGTGCCTCGTTTCCTCCGCCTATGGTGCTTGCGCCCCCCTCTCCTTGATGGTTTCTGGTGCTTTGCATCATTCTTTGCTCTAAAAAATGCTGGTCTTCACTTACTTCTCCAGAGGATTCAGTGTCCGTATTACGATTTTTTTCTCATCTGTCTTTTTATCGGTCTTTGTCGTCCCTGTACGTTTCTTCCTCAATTTAATGACTGGGTACTCTCATTCTAAGTTATGGACGAGTAGTGGACACCTAGTTCATTTATATTTATTTATATATACATATTTCCCCTTTCACTTGAGTTCCTTTTTAATGCTTAAATTAACCCCTAATATGAAGGAACAGGGCCCGATTTGCCCCTTGCTATGGGTAAGAAATACTTAAGGATAAGAATATACAGGAAAATAGAAGCTTTTATTATAAGCTACACTCAGAAGGTAATTGTATACAGCGTTACCATGGCTGCGGCTGCGGGGGCGTTACGTGGTGGCGGGAGGCCGGACGCTATCTCCTACCATCGCGGAGGTTAGACGTGATCTCACGTTCTGCTCTAGCGGTGACGGGGATGGTGGGCGCCCGGTCTCCATGGCACCAGCTGAGCGTCCTGCGGCTGACGTCATGGAGGAGACACGCATGCGCAATTGACATAGAGGAACGCTGGAGTGATACGATCGGCCGCATGTGTCATTGGAGTCTACCGCAGTTCTGTTATCCCCTGGTTCACACTATGCATCACAGTAAGTTGACAGACCTATATGTATCAACACGATAATGTATACACGATTAAGGATGTTTGAGAGAGATGTAATGGGTTAACCTTGTTGAGGGTTGAACATGGGAAGAGGGAGGTACACACAGGTTTATTTGATTAAATTGATTGAGTCATGTGACCGGCTGAGTAGAGTATAAGTATCCGGTTTATTTCACTTTATTGTATTGCTTGAGAAAGATCACATAGATCGAAACGTCGCATTATTTGTACTGGTGAATAAAGGATTGAAAGAACTAAGGCTGGAGAGTGCTGCAGTTTTGTCACAATTGCATCTGAGGTAGGACACTGTGACACTACAACACTACATCAGTGCCACTACCACTCCCATCCTCTACACCGGTTCCCACAGTAGAATGGCCCCCTTAGTGCCCCAGTACAGTAGTTATGCCCCCTTAGTGCCCATCTTACTGTAGTGCTATACCCATAGTGCCCCCACACAATAGTTATGCCCCTTTAGTGCCCATCTTACAGTAGTGCTAAACCTATATGCCCCCTTAGTGCCCCCACACCGTAGAATACCACCTTAGTGCTAATTGAACAGTAGTACTACCCCTGTATTGTTGATATAATAAAAAGTAATAGTCATCTAGTCTTATTCCCCTGACGAATGGAGCACATCATGATCCCTGGGCTGTGTGCTCTACTGGTTAGCTCAGCAGGTGCAATGACATCTTCTTCATTCTTCGTACACTCACTGCTGGGGAGAAAATGGGCTGGCGAAAGGTGGAGCAGGGAACAGACGGCTCCCAGCTTCACCATTGCTTTGAACTGTATCAGTGTCTTCAGGACACATATATGTGTGTCGTGCATTTGTATTCAGCCCCCTGTATTCACCCCTAAATAAAATCCAGTGTGACCAATTGCCATCAGAAGTCACCTAATTAGTAAATATAGTTCACCTCTGTGTAATTTATTCTCAGTATAACTACAGCTGTTTGTGAAGGCCTCAGAGGTTTGTTAGTGAACATTAGTGGTCAAACAGCATCATGAAAACCAAGGAACACACCAGACAGGTCAAGGATAAAGTTCAAGTGGTATGAATGCTTTTTGAAGGCCCTGTAGTTGTGGTACTGCAGCTGACTGTGTATAGGGGTGCTGTGGCTGACTATATATAGTCCTGTGTTATAGGGGGGCTTTGGTAATATTTGTTATAGGGGTGCTATGGCTTACTATATATACCACTGTCGTTTTGGTCTTCATCCGATCCGTGTTTTTTTGCGAATTGGATGCGGACATTTACATCTCGATAGGGCCACAAAAGATGCGGACAGCACACCCATTGGCTGTCCGTATCCGTAAGTCCGTTCCGCGGCCCCACAAAAAATAGTACACGTTCTATTCTTGTCCGTTTTGTGGACAAGAATAGTACATTTCTGCGGCAGAAAAACAAAACATGGTGGCAAGCACTCGGCCGGGATCCGTGTTTTGTGAATCCATGATTTCTGGACAGCAAAAATGGATACGGTCGTGTGCAGGAGCCCTTATAGGGTTACTTTAGTTTGCAGTGTTACTGGGGGAACTGCAGCATCAGCCCAATGTATAAAAATTCATTTGTCCTCTTTCCTATCTTCAGTCCTTAGGATGTATGATTGTACTTGACAGCAAGGAGATGCCGTTACTTGCAGAACTTTGGGGGTCTAATTCCTAGAACCGCAACCGATCACAGGGACCAAAGGGCCACAGTCTCTGTATTTTCTTGGCACAGGGTTAACCCGACCCAGACGCTGCATATTTAGGCACCGTGAATGGGCACATATAAAACCCCTTAATTCTAGCAATCAGTGGGGGTCCCAGCTGTCAAACACCCATCGATCAGCACGTCCATACAATATGCTGTCACTTGCTACAGTTGGAAGGAAGACGGGACTATGGAATATGACATCACACAGATTAGTCTTCTTCTTGCTGTTTGTCGCATTCATTGTGAAATAATAATTATCTGGTTCATTAAACAACATAACCGCCATCAGTGTTGTCTGTCAGTTCCTGAATGATTATGATGTGTCTGCCCTGAGGTCCCAGGATTAGGACTAAGAAACCCTGCCAGCTGAATATGCAGTATCTCATATCATCCACTAGGTGTCAGAATTACCTAGAAGAATTCAGTATATGCTTTGCGTTGCTCTGCTGTGTGAGGGTGCAGGTCAGGTACCTTATGTGGTTTACTGCTGGATGTAACTGTAGAAAATCGCGGTGGATAATAACCCCTTTGGCCTCCTGCACACGACCGTTGCGTGCATCCGTGGCCGTTGTGCCGTTTTCCGTTTTTTTTCGCGGACCCATTGACTTTCAATGGGTCCGTGGAAAAATCGGAAAATGCACCGTTTTGCAGCCGAGACCGTGATCCGTGTATCCTGTCCGTCAAAAAAATATGACCTGTCCTATTTTTTTGACGGACAACGGTTTACGGACCCATTCAAGTCAATGGGTCCGTGAAAGAACACGGATGCACACAAGATTGGCATCCGTGTCCGTGATCCGTGGCCGTAGGTTAGTTTTTATACAGACGGATCCGAAGATCCGTCTGCATAAAAGCTTTTTCATAGCTGAGTTTTCACTTCGTGAAAACTCAGAACCGACAGTATATTCTAACACAGAGGCGTTCCCATGGTGATGGGGACGCTTCAGGTTAGAATATACTAAAAGAACTGTGTACATGACTGCCCCCTGCTGCCTGGCAGGTGCTGCCAGGCAGCAGGGGGCAGCCCCCCCCCCCTGTAGTTAACACATTGGTGGCCAGTGCGGCCGCCCCCCCCCCTCCCTCCCCTGTAGTTAACTCATTGGTGGCCAGTGGGCCCCCCTCCCTCCCCTGTAGTTAACTCATTGGTGGCCAGTGCGGACGCCCCCCCCCTCCCCTGTAGTTAACTCATTGGTGGCCAGTGGGCCCCCCCCCCCTATAGTTAACTCATTGGTGGCCAGTGCGGCCGGCCCTCCTCCCTCCCCTGTAGTTAACTAGTTGGTAGCCAGTGGGCCCCCCCCCCCTCCCTCTCCTGTAGTTAACTTGTTGGTGGCCAGTGGGCCTTCTCCCCTCCCTCCCCCTCCTAATTAAAATCTCCCCCCTATCATTGGTGGCAGCGGAGTGTACCGATCGGAGTCCCAGTTTAATCGCTGGGGCTCCGATCGGTAACCATGGCAACCAGGACGCTACTGCAGTCCCGGTTGCCGTGGTTACTTAGCAATTTGTAGAACCATTATACTTACCTGCGAGCTGCGATGTCTGCGTCCGGCCGGGAGCTCCTCCTACTGGTAAGTGACAACACCAACGAGTTAACTACAGGGGAGGGAGGGGGGGGGCCCACTGGCCACCAACGAGTTAACTACAGGGGAGGGAGGGGGGCCGGCCGCACTGGCCACCAATGAGTTAACTACAGGGGAGGGAGGGGGGGCCCACTGGCCACCAACGAGTTAACTACAGGGGAGCGAGGGGAGCCCGGCCGCACTGGCCACCAATGAGTTAACTACAGGGGAGGGGGGGGCCCACTGGCCACCAATGAGTTAACTACAGGGGAGGGGGGGGGGGCCGGCCGCACTGGCCACCAATGAGTTAACTACAGGGGAGGGAGGGGGGCCCACTGGCCACCAATGAGTTAACTACAGGGGAGGGGGGGGCCGGCCGCACTGGCCACCAATGAGTTAACTACAGGGGAGGGGGGGGCGGCTGCACTGGCCACCAATGTGTTAACTACGGGGGGGGGGCTGCAGGCAGCAGGGGGCAATCATGTACACAGTTCTTTTAGTATATTCTAACCTGAAGCGTCCCCATCACCATGGGAATGCCTCTGTGTTAGAATATACTGTCGGATTTGAGTTTCACGATGTAACTCAAATCCGACGGTATATTCTAACATAGAGGCGTTCCCATGGTGATGGGGACGCTTCAAGTTAAAATATACCATCGGATTGGAGAAAACTCCGATCCGATGGTATATTAACTCCTGACTTTACATTGAAAGTCAATGGGGGACGGATCCGTTTGAAATTGCACCATATTGTGTCAACGTCAAACGGATCCGTCCCCATTGACTTGCATTGTAATTCAGGACGGATCCGTTTGGCTCCGCACGGCCAGGCGGACACCAAAACGACTTTTTTTTCATGTCCGTGGATCCTCCAAAAATCAAGGAAGACCCACGGACGAAAAAACGGTCACGGATCACGGAAAAACGGAACCCCGTTTTGCGGACCGCAAAAAAATACGGTCGTGTGCATGAGGCCTTTCTCACAGGTTCTTGCCGTATTATGGAGGTATTCATCTCTAGAAGCATTACTTCTTCAAGATACCATATGGCAGCACTTGGAATGCCAACAAGGCCACAATACAGACCCATAAACATAACTCCCAACTTCTGATACGCCTAAGGAGGGACAATTTACTATACATATTATATGCCCAGTCCCCATAGTGCCCCCACATAATAGTTTTGTCCCTTTAGTGCCTCCACAAGTAGTTATGCCTCCATAGAGCCCCCATACAGTAGTCTTGGCCACAAAGTGCCCCCACACAGTAGTTATGCCCCATAGTGACGCCACACAGTAGTTATGCCCCATAGTGCCCCCACATAGTAGTTTTTACACCTTTGTGCACCCACTCAGCAGTTATGCCTCCACACAGTAGTTATGACTCTATAGTGCCTCCACACAGTAGTTATGCCTCCATAGTGCCTCCACAAAGCAGTTATGCCTCCATAGTGCCTCCACACAGTAGTTATGACTCCATAGTGCCTCCACACAGTAGTTATGACTCCATAGTGCCTCCACACTAGTTATGCCTCCATAGTAGTTGTGGCCCCATAATTCCCCCACACAATAGTTATTCTTCATAGTGCCCCCACACAGTAGTAATGCCTCCATAGTACCCACACACAGTAGTTATGCCTCCATAGTACCCCCACACAGTAGTTATGTCCCCTGTTGAGCTGAACGGAAGAGCACACAAGCCGATTCCTCATCTGAAAATCATCCCCGGCCTGTACTCTGTCCTATGTAAATTGAGACATACAGTTAGGGTGGCCACTGGCTTCACCCAAGAAAGCCGGACCTCACCGGCCACACCACCAAAGTGATAAACCACGCCCACTCCCGTGAAGCCACGCTCCACCGCCATGAAGCCACGCGGGGAGGAGAGGGAAGAAGGGGAAGGTGAGCTGGGGGCAGACAGGGTTTTTCTCTCCCCCTCAGTCAGCCACAGGGAGCTCACAGTGGCGCAGTGCTGCTTTCTGAGCGTGAGCTACTGAAAAGGAGGACATCTCTGTGTCCGTCCAGGCCATGCGCCGGACAGAGGACAGGGAGCCTGAAAACCGGACCGGACGGTTGAGATGTATACCATAAAGGCTCCATGTGCAGCATTATATGGTCTGAGCACCCAGTTTTTCTGTATGTATGTGGCCTTTACTACCTTTACATTGAACCATTCTATGCCAGTTTGGAGGGAATGGATGAACTTGGAATATCACCAACAGGATAAGGCCACACGTTTCATGACCAAGGATACCTAAAGGAACACTCCAGTGGGGATAGCTCAGATAGTATTTTTATGTCTTCTTTTCCTTTTTTTTTTTTTTTGGTGTAGAAATCTTCTTTCCTTTAGACGCAAAGGATGTCCCCTCGTCACAGTCACAGTCCTGGGGATAAATGGATGATGGGAGTGATCTCTGTACTGACCCCTGATATATTTATACATAGTTATTAGATTGCCTCTTTAAGACGTCTTTTTTTTCTAAACTAAATAACCCTAATTTTGACAATCTTTCAGGGTACTGTAGTTGCCCCATTCCTGTAATTACTTTAGTTGCCCTCCTCTGGACCCTCTCCAGCTCTGCTATGTCTGCCTTGTTCCCAGGAGCCCAGAACTGTACACAGTACTCCATGTGTGGTCTGACCAGTGATTTGTAAAGTGGTAGGACTATGTTCTCATCACGGGCATCTGTGCCCCTTTTGATGCAACCCATTATGTTATTGGCCTTGGCAGCAGCTGCCTGACACTGGTTTTTACTGCTTAGTTTTCTGTTCACTAAAATTCCTAGGTCCTTTTCCATGTCAGTGTTACCCAGTGTTTTACCATTTAGTATGTACGGCTGACTTTCATTATTCCTTCCCATGTGCATAACCTTGCATTTGTCAGTGTTAAACGTCATCTGCCACTTCTCTGCCCAAGCCTCCAATCTATCCAGATCCATCTGTAGCAGTTTACTGTCCTCTGTAGTATATATACACAGTATACTGTCCTCTGTAGTATATATAAATATATATATACATATACAGTATACTGTTCTCTGTCGGTATCGGCATCTAACCTTGCCGATAACGCCAATAATGCGTCCAGTGCGCTATCACAGAACATGAGCGCGCTGCTGCCATGTTCCCTCAGCAGCACAGGGGAGAAGGAGTCACTCTCTCCCTCCCCCTGTGCCGCGCCACCAATGATAATTAATGTCTAATACAAATACAGGAGGCGGTGCCCAGCCTATATGACAGGAAGCTGCGATCAGCGGCAGTTAACCCCTCAGGTGCCGCACCTGAGGGGGTAACTGCTGCCACTGATCGCAGCTCGCTTTCAGAGGCAGCGTGGCGGATAGGTTATTCTGCGCCGACACACCCGCCTCCTGTATTGAACGTTAATTATCATTGGTGGCGCAGTGCGCCCTCCCCAGTATTAAAAACATTGGTGGCGCAGTGCGCCCTCCCCGCCACCCCCCAGTATTAAAATCATTGGTGGCAGTGGCCACAGGGTCCCCTCCCCTCCTCTTCATTGGTGGCAGTGGCAGCTTCTGATCGGTAATCCTGGGGCTCCGATTGGTTACCATGGCAGCCTGCCTGCCCTGGCTGCCATGGTCAGCTCCCTGCTGCTGTGTGTACTATGCAGAGAGAGTGTGAAGTCCTATTCACCCTAATAGAGCTCTACTAGGGTGAATAGGACAAGGGATTAAAAGATCCCAGGTTCTAGCCCCTAAGGGGGGGAAATAGTTATTAAATAAAAAATTAATTAATTAATTAATTAATTAAAACACCAAAATATTAAGTGTAAATCACCCCCTTTCCTAATTTTACATATAAAATATATAAACAATAAATAAATAAACATATCTCATATTGCCACGTCCGAAAAGTCCAAATTATTAAAATATATTAAAAAAAAATCTATGATGTGGTGAACAGAAATTATTATTATTTTAAAAAAAATATGAAAATGCACAGAATATCAGTATAAGTTATCAGCTATCGGCCTGAAAGTTCACAGGTTATCGGTATCGGCTCTAAAAATTCAATATCGTTCGACCCCTAACACAGTATACTTTCCTCTGTAATATATATATATATATATATATATATATGTTTGTAAGGCTGAAGCTCAGCCTGCATTTGTGGGAGGGGCTTGAGAGCCCTTATAAGCCCCTCTCCCCCTCACCTGGTAGGCGTTCCGGTCTTGGAATTTCATGTTGGACATTGTCGTGTGTTTATGCTTTGTTCCGCCGGCCGCCTCACGCTACAGCCCCGCAGCAAGTGGTTAAGTTTGTATTCCGATCGGGCATGCCGAGCAGGGGACAGCGGCAGTCCTGCCGTCACACACACACTTCGTCAATCGGCGGGTGCGTTCCAGCGTGGAACGCATGCGCTTCCCGTTCCTAGAGGCCGGCGAGTCGTCCTTCCCCCATGGCAACTGGCGGCACTGCGGCGGCGGCGTGCGTCCCACCGTGGAGCGCACGCGGCCCTCTCATGGCTGGGACAGGCGGTGGCACGGTTCTGAAGGGGCACTTAGGACCACAAATGAAATTATTATTATTTTCAGTAACTGTAGTGGGTTGTGTCATGTTATATTAATGTTTTGAAGGAAATACTCATCGGCACTCTGCGAACGCAGTGGAACGCACGCGTCTCCCGGTGCTGGCAGCATGTTTATCCCACCCCCTTGCTGGTCGCCGCGCACAGTCGTCTAGTCTGGCGATGGCGGGGGTTGACCGGCTTGACTGCCCTGCGGCATGGGTAGGCTGTCTGGTCGGGCACCGGTCCTGGGGGAGCGGCGTGCGTTCCACTGTGGAGCGCACGCGGCTCCTCCTGCCTGCAAAACCCCTTCATGTAAAAACTACTATCAGTGCGTCCAAACCATAACATTAATCTTGTTGTAATGCTTGGGACCAGGTTCACTTGCGCATAGGCTCCACGTACTAGCGTCCCAGGTGGGGTGCCACAGGGTTTCTGCCTTACTCTTGGGGGGGCCATAAAAAAAAAAAAGGGGGTTGTTCTCCTGTAGTAGTTAAAAAAAAAATATGAAAATTATACACCACCGTAACCGCTAAGGTGGCCATCCTGTGCAGGATTCGCCCTGCTTCTTTTCACTTGCTTCTACCTGGTTGCGCCCAGGCCCGTCTCGTCTTCCTGGTACGCCCAGGCCACTGTTGTCATTGTGTCATAGCCACTTAGATCTTTGTCACCAGGGCACAGTCGGTGGTCTTGTCTTGTCACAGTGTGTCCCCTGGTTCGCCCAGGGTACGGTTCATCCCTGGTACGCCCAGGTCCTCATACTTTTCTCCTTCTCTGATACGTGGGTCTTGGCGCACCTTTCCGCTGGCTTGTCCTTGTTGTCTTGTTCTGTCTAAGGGGCCATTCTCCGGCTGCTCCCCTAGTTGTTCTACGCTCTTTTCCCCTGACTCACAGGTTCTCCATGTCAGTCTGCTGCCCTTCGTGGGCCGCTGCTACGCGCAGCCTCTATCTCATGGCAACGCGCCATCACTCCTTTCACCCACCTGGTACGCTCAGGTGGTCTTCTTCTGTCAAATAACCAGTCAGATACGCTCAGATTGTTTACTTGACTTAGGGGTGCGCCCCATCCTGGCCAGTTCGCCTCGTTCTAACAGGTATGGGGTCATCCGTTATTCTGCACTCTCAAATTTCGCCTGTTTTCAGGATTTTCCCTATTCCCAGGTTCCTATTGCTCCTGTACAGGTAAGTTCGCACTGATTCCGTCAGCGTACCCCTCGGGTCAATGTTCAAGGTTTAATTGGTTTCTTCGTCTGTCCGGCTAGGTCAGGTTCTGCTAGTCCGTGTTATGGGTTCTATTTCCGGTACGTGTTTATCTCCGTCTTGCACCTCTTCGATCCCGTTACTCCATCACCTTCTTTTTTTCTTTTTCTTTTTTTACGCCGTTTATGTTTCAACAGCTCAACCATGTCTCGGGCCTCGGATATAAATGACAGCCTATCTGTCTCCGGGTCAGTCATGTCGGGCAAAGCGGGTCCATCATCCTTAAAGGGACACTGACAGGGCCAAAAAGCATATTTAGGTATATATATGACATTACAGGTCTTATAAAGTGTATAAGAATCATCTAAGTATCCCCCCTGTCCACCTTATAACTACAGTAAAATGAAGTTTTATAACCTGCTTGAATCGGGTTCAATCTGCCCAAGGGGCGGCGTTTCATCTCAACTTGTGCCCAGCCAGCCTCGCCACAACTGCCGTTTGAAGCGCCGCCCAGCTCATCAATATTCACTTCGCTGGGCGGCTACTAGTGTCCCCGACGATGAGCCGGAGGCCGATGCCCATAGGATTGTACTGGGCATGCGCCGGATCTTGCGTCGGGGACACTAGTAACCGCCCAGCGAAGTGAATATTGATGAGCTGGGCGGCGCTTCAAACGGCAGTTGTGGCGAGGCTGGCCCTGTCAGTGTCCCTTTAAGGAGTTGGAACATTCTGAAGATGTTGGTAGAGCTTAACCGGAGAGACATTCCGCACCCGGCCACCGCCAGGAAGGCAGAACTGTACAAACTCCTCATGATCAATACTAGCGCTTCTGTGGTGCAACCGGAGACGTCTTCCATCCAGCTATCACTGGTGCAGCTGCAGTCTACCTTGAAGTCATTGGACGAATTGGTAGCTGAGGTCCGGGCGAGGGATGTCAGAGCTGGAATCCCGGCCACCCATGGCGCCCCCGGCACCCGTCCCGCTGATCGCACCGTCCACGTCGGTTTGGCTAGCACCAGGTAAGCCCAGGCCCATTCCCCAGATGACCCCCTCGCATTTCATTCCTAACAATCTCAAGAGGCACATTCTGGCAGGGAAGGACGTTAACCTGGCATCGATCCTCATTGCCGCCCAGGATGTGCCCGAGAACAGGGTGATCAATTGTGGGGATGTGAATGTGGTCCTCAGGGCCAAGGACTCTCGGCTTAAACGCAAGTTGTCTATTCCTGAGTTCGTCTTAGCGTTTAGCCTCTTCAGAGACATTGTCTGCACCGCACAGCCCGAAAGGAGAGAAGAGCTGGACAGCTACTTGTATCTGGTCACTGACCTGGGTCACAAGTATGGTGGTTCAGCCGTCTACGACTACCATCGTTCCTTCTCGGCTAAGGCGGCAGCAGCTTTAGCGCAGTTCCAATATGTCACCAGCTGGGCCTCCATTGACACAGAACTCTTCTGCCGTCACTTCGCTGGCCTCAGGGCACCTACCTGCGCAATGTGGCAGTCTATTTTTCACTCGTTTGAATGGTGCCCAAATAGCGCTCACCCGTCTCAGGACAGGGCTCTCCCGGGAACCTCCGGGTCTCTGCCGTCCAACCCCTCCACTGATAAGCTGGGCCGACCCATTGTCTACTTGGGAAGAAGTCAGATCTGCAACAATTCTAATTCAGGGGGTTGCTCCTATGCCAGTTGCAGATCTCTCCACGTTTGCTCCCTGTGTTTCAGAGCCCATCCGCGGTCCACCTGTCCTAAAAAAGCAGCCAAAGGATCCTGACTAGCCGACATTAATGTGGACCTCTTGGCGGCTCTCCTTCGGGATCACCACGATCAGAACTTCGTGGCATTCCTGTTGGCAGGCTTCTGGCAGGGGTTCCACACAGGGCTCATTACTCTGCCACAGGTTCCCTGGGAGGGCAGGAACCTGCTGTCAGCCACCCTGGATCCACCAGCAACTAGCGAGTTGCTCTGGTCTGAGGTGGAGAAAGGTTTTCTCATGGGCCCTTTTCCGCTCATCCCCTTTGCATCTTGGCTCATCAACCCTATCGGCCTAGTGTCCAATAAAAACACTAATAAAAAAAGGTTGATTTATGACCTGTCCGTCCCTCACGTTTCTGCGATTCCCAGCCTCAATTCCCTGATTCCATCGGAGGAATTCGCTATGCGGTACTCCTCCATAGACGACGCCATACGAGCCATTCTGTTGCATGGCAGGGGCGCTTGGTTGGCAAAGGTTGACATCGCCGATGTGTTCAAGCTCCTTCCCATCCAACCTCAGCTGTGGCGGTTCTATGGCATTGAGTGGGCCGCCCAGTATTATTTCGCCAACAGACTCACGTTCGGATCCAAAAGTAGCCCCTGGTTATTTACATTGGATCTTGGTCCATCACGGTGGCCTTCAGTCGGTCATCTACTACCTAGATAACTTCCTGGTCGTGGAGGACCCGCAGGGCGGATATGGCATTCTCGCCGTCTTCCTTGAGATGTTCGCCAGTCTGGATGTTCCGGTCGCCCAGACCAAGACTGAGGGTCCCACCACGAGGGTCTCGTTCCTGGGCATCATCTTGGATTCTGTCAGCCTGCAGGCCAGCCTCCCGGAAGAGAAACTCGCTTAGTGCCGAGAGGTCATTTCCCACGCTGCCTCCTCTGGGTACCTCACTAGGGTCGAGTTACAATCTCTTCTGGGCCGGCTTAATTTCGCCTCTAGGATCATGCCCCAGGGGAGGACATTAGTGTCGAGGCTACTCCAGCTTCTTCCCTCGGCACCCGAACAGGACAGCGTCATCCATTTGGACGGCCAGGCAATGGCAGACCTGGCCATGTGGGAGTTGTTCCTCTCCCAGTGGAATGGCATATCCCTCTTCATCCCTCCGTGGTCACCCTCCTTCCCGACTATCTTTTCAGATGCCGCTGCATCCTGCGGTTACGCAGCCATTTGGGGTCCCCATTGGCTGGTTGACCGTTGGCCCATGTCCATCCTGGAAAATGCCTAGTCCATCCGCACCTCCTCCCTGTTGGAGTTATACCCCATTGTCGCAGCTGCTCAGGCATGGGGTCATCTCTGGGCTAACTCGCCGGTGATGTTTGTCACGGACAATCAGGCCCTAGTCGACAACTTAGCCAAGGGTAGGGCTAAGTCCCAAAAGATCATGGTTCTATTGCGCCAGCTGGTAAGGCTGGCCCTGTCACACAATTTCCATTTACATTGCAGCCACATTCCGGGTCAGCAAAACGTAGCGGCTGATGCGCTATCCCGGTTTAATTTCACCCTCTTTTTTCAGGTCATGCCGGAAGCCGATCCACTCAGATGTCCCACCCCGGCATTCAGTTCCCTGACAATGGGCTAAGTATGCTCGTTTCCTCGGCAAGAGACCTGGCGCAGCAGTCCCTCGCCCCAAATACAGCCAGGAACTATCTATCAGGCCTAAGAACCTACCAAGAGTCTACAAATCTGCACCCGCAGGGTGGCCTGGCGGACATCCCATACATCATGGCCTTCATTGCCCATTGTCACCACCATTTGCATCTCTCATACAACGCCATCAAGTTATACCTGGCGGGCGTCCAACACCACGCCATGCTCCGCAACCCGGGGGGAGGGGCTCCATTTTTTCTGCGCACGCGGTCAAGGCCACCTTGCGAGGGGTCCAGAAGGGTAGGGTCAATCCCCCGTCCCGTAGACAGGCCGTCACAGGGGAGATGTTCCAGAGGTTGTCTTCAGCCCTGGATGGTGCTCCTTTTGGGCCCTTCTCCAGCTTGGTCTTTAAAGCTGCTATGTACTTGGGCTTCTACGGGTTCCTTAGGCCAGGCAAATTCACTTGCAGTGCGGCAGGGTGTTGCAGTCTGTACAAGGAACAGCTGGTGCGGAACCAGGACCATTATACGCTTAAGTTAACATCCACCAATACAAGCCTAACAGGTCCCCCGATTGAGGTTCATTTTTTCCAGTCTGGCAATGAATGGTTCCCGGTACAAGTGTTTGGCCAGCTCATGCACGCCATCCATGATGCTCCCCCTCACAGCCCACTGCTACCGCATCTTAATGGCGCTCTCACCTCCGCGCAATTCATCAGCCATATCCGTACTCTTGCCGCTGGCTTGGGGTTTGACCCCGGCTCTATATCTGGCCATTCCTTCCGCATTGGAGCGGCTTCCGTGGCTTCCCGGCACAGGGTCCCCGCTCATGTCATCCGAAGGATGGGAAGGTGGCACTCGTCTTGCTTCGCCAGGTATATACCTAACCCACAGGTTGAGATTTCGCAAGCTTTTCAGTCTCTGGTGTTATGAGGTAATAATAAATTCTTGAATTAACTATCTTGGTTTCCTTTTTGCCCCCTTATAGGCTGCTCTCGTACCCGGCTCCAGGCACACCTCAGCCGGTTTAGGTTCAAGGCGGGCACGCATGCCCAAGTTCGTATTTTAGCCACGACCACAAGTTTGTAAGGCTGAAGCTCAGCCTGCATTTGTGGGAGGGGCTTGAGCCTTTATAAGCCCCTCTCCCCCTCACCTGGTAGGAGTTCCGGGCATCGACCCACCCACCCATTCCCCTTATTTCAAGGCTCCTCCTTTAGGGCAGCCCCCTTATAGGCTGCTCTCGTACCCGGCTCCAGGCACACCTCAGCCGGTTTATGTTCAAGGCGGGCACGCATGCCCGAGTTCGTATTTTAGCCACGACCACAAATATATACAGTATATACAGTGCTGCCCATAATTATTCATACCCCTGGCAAATTTTGACTTAAAGTTACTTTTATTCAACCAGCAAGTCATTTTTTGACGGGAAATGACATAGGTGTCTCCCGAAAGATAATAAGACGATGTACAAGAGGCATTATTGTGGGGGGAAAAAAATTCTCAGCTTTTATTTAAATTGAGCAAAAAGTGTCCAGTCCAAAATTATTCATACCCTTCTCAATAATCAATAGAATAGCCTTTAGTGGCTACTACAGAAATCAAACACTTCCTATAATTGCAGACCAGCTTTTTGCATGTCTCCACAGGTATTTTTGCCCATTCATCTTTAGCAATGAGCTCCAAATCTTTCAGGTTGGAGGGTCTTCTTGCCATCACCCTGATCTTTAGCTCCCTCCACAGATTCTCAATTGGATTCAAGTCTGGACTGTGGCTGGGCCACTCCAAAATGTTAATGTTGTTGTCTGCTAACCATTTCTTCACCACTTTTGCTGTGTGTTTTGGGTCATTGTCATGCTAAAATGTCCATTGGTGCCCAAGGCCAAGTTTCTCTGCAGACTGCCTGATGTTGTCGTTGAGAATCCTCATGTATTGCTCTTTTTTCATGGTGCCGTTTACTGTGATTAGGTTCCCTGGTCCATTGGCTGAAAAACACCCCCAAAGCATTAGGTTCCCACCACCATGTTTGACAGTGGGGATGGTGTTCTTTGGCTTGAAAGATTCTCCTTTTTTACGCCAAATGAAGGAAACATCATTGTGACCAAACAATTAAATTTTTGTTTCATCTGACCATAACACAGAAGTCCAGAAGTCTACTTCTTTGTCCAGATGAGCTTTTGCAAAGGCCAAGCGAGCTTTTCTGTGCCTTATCTGGAGAAGTGGCGTCCTCCTTGGTTTGCATCCGTGGAACCCAGCAGTGTGCAGTGTCTGTTGGATTGTCTGCCTTGAGACATTGCCACCAGCAGAGCCCAGATTCACCAGGATGGCCTTGGTGGTGATCCTTGGATTCTTTTTCACCTCTCTAACTATCCTCCTGGCCAGCACAGGTGTCACTTTTGGCTTCCGACCACGTCCTCTGAGATTTTCCACAGTGCGGAACATCTTGTATTTTTTTTATAATACTTTGCTCTGTAGCCATTGGAACTTGAAAAAATTTAGAAATGGCCTTGTAGCCCTTTCATGACTTGTAAGCAGCCACAATGTGCAGCCGCAGGTCCTCACTGAGCTCCTTTGTCTTAGCCATGACTGCCCACAAACCAACTGCAGAGAGCTGCTGTTTTTCACCTGTTGAGTTAATTAAAACAGCTGTTCCCAATTAATCTGGGTAATTAGGATGCTTTAGAACAGCTTGGACTATTTGGAATGGTATAGAACTTTAGATTTTCCCACAGACTGTGACAGTTTGTGAAGGGTATGAATAATTTTGGACTGGACACTTTTTGCTCAAATGTAAATAAAAGCTAAGAAATGTTTTTTTTTTCCACAATAATGCCTCTTGTACATCGTAATATTATTTTTTGGGACACACCTATGTCATTTCCCGTCAAAAAATTACTTACTGATTGAATAAAAGTAACTTTAAGTCAAAAATTCCCAGGGGTATGAATAATTCTGGGCAGCACTGTATATATAGACACACACAGTATACTGTCCTCTGTAGTATACAGTATATACACAGTATACTGTCCTCTGTAGTATATATATATATATATATATATATATATATACACTGCTCAAAAAAATAAAGGGAACACTTAAACAACACAATGTAACTCCAAGTCAATCACACTTCTGTGAAATCAAACTGTCCACTTAGGAAGCAACACTGAGTGACAATCAATTTCACATGCTGTTGTGCAAATGGGATAGACAACAGGTGGAAATTATAGGCAATTAGCAAGACACCCCCAATAAAGGAGTGGTTCTGCAGGTGGTTACCACAGACCACTTCTCAGTTCCTATGCTTCCTGGCTGATGTTTTGGTCACTTTTGAATGCTGGCGGTGCTTTCACTATAGTGGTAGCATGAGACAGAGTCTACAACCCACACAAGTGGCTCAGGTAGTGCAGCTTATCCAGGATGGCACATCAATGCGAGCTGTGGCAAGAAGGTTTGCTGTGTCTGTCAGCGTAGTGTCCAGAGCATGGAGGCGCTACCAGGAGACAGGCCAATACATCAGGAGACGTGGAGGAGGCCGTAGGAGGGCAACAACCCAGCAGCAGGACCGCTACCTCCGCCTTTGTGCAAGGAGGTACGGTCACCGGACCTGAACCCAATCGAGATGGTTTGGCGTGAGCTGGACCGCAGAGTGAAGGCAAAAGGGCCAACAAGTGCTAAGCATCTCTGGGAACTCCTTCAAGACTGTTGGAAGACCATTTCAGGGGACTACCTCTTGAAGCTCATCAAGAGAATGCCAAGAGTGTGCAAAGCAGTAATCAAAGCAAAAGGTGGCTACTTTGAAGAACCTAGAATATGACATATTTTCAGTTGTTTCACACTTGTTTGTTATTTATATAATTCCACATGTGTTAATTCATAGTTTTGATGCCTTCATAGTCATGAAAATAAAGAAAACTCTTTGAATGAGAAGGTGTGTCCAAACTTTTGGTCTGTACTGTATATACACAGTATACTGTCCCCTGTAGTATATATATATATATATATATATATATATATATACAGTATACTGTCCTCTGTAGTATATATATATACAGTATACTGTCCTCTGTAGTATATATATATACAGTACAGACCAAAAGTTTGGACACACCTTCTCATTCAAAGAGTTTTCCTTATTTTCATGACTATGAAGGCATCAAAACTATGAATTAACACATGTGGAATTATATACATAACAAACAAGTGTGAAACAACTAAAAACATGTCATATTCTAGGTTCTTCAAAGTAGCCACCTTTTGCTTTGATTACTGCTTTGTACACTCTTGGCATTCTCTTGATGAGCTTCAAGAGGTAGTCCCCTGAAATGGTCGTCCAACAGTCTTGAAGGAGTTCCAAGAGATGCTTAGCACTTGTTGGCCCTTTTGCCTTCACTCTGCGGTCCAGCTCACCCCAAACCATCTCGATTGGGTTCAAGTCCGGTGACTGTGGAGGCCAGGTCATCTGGCGCAGTACCCCATCACTCTCCTTCATGGTCAAATAGCCCTTACTTTCAAGGTTTTCCCAATTTTTCGGCTGACTGACTGACCTTCATTTCTTAAAGTAATGATGGCCACTCGTTTTTCTTTACTTAGCTGCTTTTTTCTTGCCATAATACAAATTCTAACAGTCTATTCGGTAGGACTATCAGCTGTGTATCCACCTGACTTCTCCTCAACGCAACTGATGGTCCCAACCCCATTTATAAGGCAAGAAATCCCACTTATTAAACCTGACAGGGCACACCTGTGAAGTGAAAACCATTTCAGGGGACTACCTCTTGAAGCTCATCAAGAGAATGCCAAGAGTGTGCAAAGCAGTAATCAAAGCAAAAGGTGGCTACTTTGAAGAACCTAGAATATGACATATTTCCAGTTGTTTCACACTTGATTGTTATGTATATAATTCCACATGTGTTAATTCATAGTTTTGATGCCTTCAGTGTGAATCTACAATTTTCATAGTCATGAAAATAAAGAAAACTCTTTGAATGAGAAGGTGTGTCCAAACTTTTGGTCTGTACTGTATATATATATATATATATATATATACAGTATACTGTCCTCTGTAGTATATATATACAGTATACTGTCCTCTGTAGTGTAGATATATATATATGCAGTATACAGTCCTCTGTAGTATATATACAGTATACTGTCCTCTTCTGTGTTAATTACTTCACACAGTTTAGTGTCATCTGCAAAAATTTATATTTTACTGTGCAAGCCTTCTACAAGATCATTAATAAATATATTGAAGAGAATAGGGCCCAATACTGACCCCTGTGGTACCCCACTAGTGACAGTGACCGCACCAATACTGACCCCTGTGGTACCCCACTAGTGACAGTGGTACACCATTAATAACCACCGCTGTTTTCTAGCACTGTGACACCATTGACTGGCAGATAAGCACCACCTAGCAGGCTCAGACAGGCCCACAGTGGTACATGTGATTCTCCCGGTGGGCCCCTGAGCTAAGTGGGCCCCTAGTCTTCCACTCCCTGCACAAGTTGCACATAACACAGTAGACTACTGCACTACAGACATGTATTTAATGTACAGTCGTGGCCAAAAGTTTTGAGAATTACATAAATATTGGAAATTGGAAAAGTTGCTGCTTAAGTTTTTATAATAGCAATTTGCATATACTCCAGAATGTTATGAAGAGTGATCAGATGAATTGCATAGTCCTTCTTTGCCATGAAAATTAACTTAATCCCAAAAAACCTTTCCACTGCATTTCATTGCTGTCATTAAAGGACCTGCTGAGATCATTTCAGTAATCGTCTTGTTAAATCAGGTGAGAATGTTGACGAGCACAAGGCTGGAGATCATTATGTCAGGCTGATTGGGTTAAAATGGCAGACTTGACATGTTAAAAGGAGGGTGATGCTTGAAATCATTGTTCTTCCATTGTTAACCATGGTGACTTGCAAAGAAACGCGTGCAGCCATCATTGTGTTGCATAAAAATGGCTTCACAGGCAAGGATATTGTGGCTACTAAGATTGCACCTCAATCAACAATTTATAGGATCATCAAGAACTTCAAGGAAAGAGGTTCAATCCTTGTTAAGAAGGCTTCAGGGCGTCCAAGAAAGTCCAGCAAGCGCCAAGATCGTCTCCTAAAGAGGATTCAGCTGCGGGATCGGAGTGCCACCAGTGCAGAGCTTGCTCAGGAATGGCAGCAGGCAGGTGTGAGCGCATCTGCACGCACAGTGAGGCGAAGACTTTTGGAAGATGGCCTGGTGTCAAGAAGGGCAGCAAAGAAGCCACTTCTCTCCAAAAAAAACATCAGGGACAGATTGATCTTCTGCAGAAAGTATGGTGAATGGACTGCTGAGGACTGGGGCAAAGTCATATTCTCCGATGAAGCCTCTTTCCGATTGTTTGGGGCATCTGGAAAAAGGCTTGTCCGGAGAAGAAAAGGTGAGCGCTACCATCAGTCCTGTGTCATGCCAACAGTAAAGCATCCTGAGACCATTCATGTGTGGGGTTGCTTCTCATCCAAGGGAGTGGGCTCACTCACAATTTTGCCCAAAAACACAGCCATGAATAAAGAATGGTACCAAAACAACCTCCAACAGCAACTTCTTCCAACAATCCAACAACAGTTTGGTGAAGAACAATGCATTTTCCAGCACGATGGAGCACCGTGCCATAAGGCAAAAGTGATAACTAAGTGGCTCGGGGACCAAAACGTTGACATTTTGGGTCCATGGCCTGGAAACTCCCCAGATCTTAATCCCATTGAGAACTTGTGGTCAATCCTCAAGAGGCGGGTGGACTAACAAAAACCCACTAATTCTGACAAACTCCAAGAAGTGATTATGAAAGAATAGGTTGTTATCAGTCAGGAATTGGCCCAGAAGTTGATTGAGAGCATGCCCAGTCGAATTGCAGAGGTCCTGAAAAAGAAGGGCCAACACTGCAAATACTGACTCTTTGCATCAATGTCATGTAATTGTCGATAAAAGCCTTTGAAACATATGAAGTGCGTGTAATTATATTTCACTACATCACAGAAACAACTGAAACAAAGATCTGACCAGTTAATCTGTCCTTGAGGCTGGTTTTAAAGTCAGTATAAAACTGAGTCTGCTTGTATAGAACCTACCATTAGCCATTTGGCTCCAGGAGAAGTATATGGTGGGTTCAGCATGCATGTTGGTACTTGCATCCCTGGATCCGATGAAAGCTGTAATGGCACCGGACGGGGTTACAAGCAAAGTGTACTTGGCTTGCATGCTGACCTGCATTCCCTGGATTTTGTGTGGCTGTCATGGCCCATGAACAGGTAGGAACAACAGTTAGGGACCACTCATGAGACAGCCTTGACGCGGTGAGTGGCTTACTATGCTTTGGCCAAAATATAAACCAATGTCTCGTCCAGCATGGAGGGCAGAGTGCTGGATGTAGTGTGCGATCACATTTGCATTTTCCGTTTGTATATGTATTTCGCCATAGCGATCTGCACCTACAGGCAGGTTGTGCTGACCCAACCCCTTATTTTGTTCTTTGTAGTATATATTGGAGGCGTGGCGATCTCCTTGGAGTCATTGCACACCTGACCAGTTAATCTGTCCTTGAGGCTGGTTTTAAAGTCAGTATAAAACTGAGTCTGCTTGTATAGAACCTACCATTAGCCATTTGGCTCCAGGAGAAGTATATGGTGGGTTCAGCATGCATGTTGGTACTTGCATCCCTGGATCCGATGAAAGCTGTAATGGCACCGGACGGGGTTACAAGCAAAGTGTACTTGGCTTGCATGCTGACCTGCATTCCCTGGATTTTGTGTGGCTGTCATGGCCCATGAACAGGTAGGAACAACAGTTAGGGACCACTCATGAGACAACCTTGACGCGGTGAGTGGCTTACTATGCTTTGGCCAAAATATAAACCAATGTCTCGTCCAGCATGGAGGGCAGAGTGCTGGATGTAGTGTGCGATCACATTTGCATTTTCCGTTTTTATAAAGATCTAAAAGCAGTTTAGCAGCAAACTTTGTGAAAACTAATATTTATGTAATTCTCAAAACTTTTGGCCACGACTGTACAGCACCTCAACCAGACTATGTTCATATAAAAAACTGAGTACATTATTTAAGAAACTACCCAGCTAGGGCTACTTTCACACTAGTGTTCGGAGCGGGTCCGTCTGATGTTTCATCAAACGGATCCGCTCCTATAATGCAGACGTTTGCATCCGTTCAGAACGGATCCGTCTGAATTATAACTTAGAAAAATTTCTAAGTGTGAAAGTAGCCTGAGCGGATCCGTCCAGACTTTACATTGAAAGTCAATGGGGGCGGATCCGTTTGAAGATTGAGCCATATTGTGTCATCTTCAAACGGATCCCTCCCCATTGACTTACATTGTAAGTCTGGACGAATCCGCTTGCCTCCGCACGGCCAGGCGGACACCCGAACTCTGGACGGATCCGCTTGCCTCCGCACGGCCAGGCGGACACCCGAACGCTGCAAGCAGCGTTCAGGTGTCCGCTTGCTGAGCGGAGCGGAGGCTGAACGCTGGCAGACTGATGCATTCTGAGCGGATCCGCCTCCACTGAGAATGCATTAGGGCTGGACGGCTGCGTTCGGGGCCGCTTGTGAGCCCCTTCAAACGGAGCTCACAAGCGGACACCTGAACGCAGGTGTGAAAGTAGCCTTATTATTATTGACACAAACAGAGCTGAGATGATTTCTAGATATAGAGGAAAGCTACCAGTGTCCTCTTCTCCCAGTGACCCCCCTTCTCAAAGTTGCTGCAGGGACCCCCATAATTAATCATCTTGCAGTGTCTTATTGCTGTGTGAGCAGGAAATATTTGAATGTGGCGGTGGCCCCCCAAAATAAATCTTACTTGTGGGCCCACCTAGGGTTTAGGTACGAGTTTTGGGTGGTTTACCTGCTTAGGAATTAAGCGAGGTGAAAGTTTCCTAAAATGCTTTACATGATGTGTTCAATGTGTCCACCATTCAACCGGTTAAATATTCAATTCAGTCTTCGTGAACACGATAAAGAACCTCAGGTGAGACTTTTTCACAACTCTGTAGGATTCTCTATTTCAGGTGAGTCATATTGTGTTTCTAAAGTAAAGCACTATAGGAAATTTTAATCTCACTTATATCCTAAGACCCACCTCCCCATTGGAAAAACCTGAGCTGAATTTAATATGGTGGATTTCAAAATGGCGGCCAAAAATGATTCCTCCACAAAATTATGTAGCCTCCCTTACAGTTGATAAGTTCACACATTGGAAGTGAATTTTCTACAAATTATACTAGTGGTGTCCAGACTTGTTCTCACCCTATATATAATATATGTATATATATATATATATATACACACTGCTCAAAAAAATAAAAGGAACACAAAAATAACACATCCTAGATCTGAATTAATTAAATATTCTTCTGAAATACTTTGTTCTTTACATAGTTGAATGTGCTGACAACAAAATCACACAAAAAAAAATATGGAAATCTAATTTTTTAACCCATGGAGGTCTGGATTTGGAGTCACCCTCAAAATTAAAGTGGAAAAACACACTACAGGCTGATCCAACTTTGATGTAATGTCCTTAAAACAAGTCAAAATGAGGCTCAGTAGTGTGTGTGGCCTCCACGTGCCTGTATGACCTCCCTACAACGCCTGTGCATGCTCCTGATGAGGTGGCAGGCGGTCTCCTGAGGGATCTCCTCTCAGACCTGGACTAAAGCATCTGCCAACTCCTGGACAGTCTGTGGTGCAACGTAACGTTGGTGGATAGAGCGAGACGTGATGTCCCAGATGTGCTAAATTGGATTCAGGTCTGGGGAACGGGCGGGCCAGTCCATAGCATCAATGCCTTCGCCTTGCAGGAACTGCTGACACACTCCAGCCACATGAGGTCTAGCATTGTCTTGCATTAGAAGGAACCCAGGGCCAACCGCACTAGCATATGGTCTCACAAGGGGTCTGAGGATCTCATCTCGGTACCTAATGGCAGTCAGGCTACCTCTGGCGAGCACATGGAGGGCTGTGCGGCCCTCCAAAGAAATGCCACCCCACACCATTACTGACCCAATGCCAAACCGGTCATGCTGGAGGATGTTGCAGGCAGCAGAGCGTTCTCCACGGCGTCTCCAGACTCTGTCACGTCTGTCACATGTGCTCAGTGTGAACCTGCTTTCATCTGTGAAGAGCACAGGGCGCCAGTGGCGAATTTGCCAATCTTGGTGTTTTCTGGCAAATGCCAAACGTCCTGCACGGTGTTGGGCTGTAAGCACAACCCCCACCTGTGGACGTCGGGCCCTCATATCACCCTCATGGAGTCTGTTTCTGACCGTTTGAGCAGACACATGCACATTTGTGGCCTGCTGGAGGTCATTTTGCAGGGCTCTGGCAGTGCTCCTCCTGTTCCTCCTTGCACAAAGGCGGAGGTAGCGGTCCTGCTGCTGGGTTGTTGCCCTCCTATGGCCTCCTCCACGTCTCCTGATGTACTGGCCTGTCTCCTGGTAGCGCCTCCATGCTCTGGACACTACGCTGACAGACACAGCAAACCTTCTTGCCACAGCTCGCATTGATGTGGCATCCTGGATAAGCTGCACTACCTGAGCCACTTGTGTGGGTTGTAGACTCCGTCTCATGCTACCACTAGAGTGAAAGCACCGGCAGCATTCAAAAGTGACCAAAACATCAGCCAGGAAGCATAGGAACTGAAAAGTGGTCAGGTCACCACCTGCAGAACCACTCCTTTATTGGGGGTGTCTTGCTAATTGCCTATAATTTCCACCTGTTGTCTATCCCATTTGCACAACAGCATGTGAAATTGATTGTCACTCAGTGTTGCTTCCTAAGTGGACAGTTTGATTTCACAGAAGTGTGATTGACTTGGAGTTACATTGTGTTGTTTAAGTGTTCCCTTAATTCTTTTGAGCAGTGTATATTGCAAAAGATAGCAGCACTGGAAAAAAACTAAAATAGAAAAAATAGATAAAAATTCGGGTGCAAAGCCCAATGGGAATAAGCTTGCCCAATGAATAGAGTCCAAAAAACGGGCAGCACTCCAGACTTGTAATGAAAAATGTAAAACTTTATTCCTCCATGTGACAAGGCAACGTTTCGGCTCAATGTTAGCCTTTCTCATATACAGTCAGGTCCATATATATTGGGACATCGACACAATTCTAAAAATTTTGGCTCTATACACCACCATAATGGATTTCAAATGGAATAAAGAAGATGTGCTTTAACTGCAGACTGTCAGCTTTAATTTGAGGGTATTAACATCCAAATCAGGTGAACGGTGTAGGAATTACAACAGTTTGCATATGTGCCTCCCACTTGTTAAGGGACCAAAAGTAATGGGACAGAATAATAATCATAAATCAAACTTTCACTTTTTAATACTTGGTTGCAAATCCTTTGCAGTCAATTACAGCCTGAAGTCTGGAACGCATAGACATCACCAGACGCTGGGTTTCATCCCTGGTGATACTCTGCCAGGCCTCTACTGAATCTGTCTTCAGTTCCTGCTTTTTCTTGGGGAATTTTCTCTTCAGTTTTGTCTTCAGCAAGTGAAATGCATGCTCAATCGGATTCAGGTCACGTGATTGACTTGGACATTGCATAACATTCCACTTCTTTCCCTTAAAAGACGCTTTGGTTGCTTTTGCAGTATGCTTTGGGTCATTGTCCATCTGCACTGTGAAGCGCTGTCCAATGAGTTCTGAAGCATTTGGCTGAATATGAGCAGATAATATTGCCCGAAACACTTCAGAATTCATCCTGCTGCTTTTGTCAGCAGTCACATCATCAATAAATACAAGAGAACCAGTTCCATTGGTAGCCATACATGCCCACGCCATGACACTACCACCATCATGCTTCACTGATGAGGTGGTATGCTTAGGATCATGAGCAGTTCCTTTCCTTCTCCATACTCTTCTCTTCCCATCACTCTGGTACAAGTTGATCTTGGTCTCATCTGTCCATAGGATGTTGTTACAGAACTGGGAAAGGCTTTTTTAGATGTCTTTTGGCAAACTGTAATCTGGCCTTCCTGTTATTGAGGCTCACCAATGGTTTACATCTTGTGGTGAACCCTCTGTATTGACTTTGGTGAAGTCTTCTCTTGATTGTTGACTTTGACACACAAACACCTACCTCCTGGAGAGTGTTCTTGATCTGGCCAACTGTTGTGAAGGGTGTTTTCTTCACCAGGGAAAGAATTCTTCGGTCATCCACCATAGTTGTTTTCCGTGGTCTTCCGGGTCTTTTGGTGTTGCTGAGCTCACCAGTGTGTTCCTTCTTTTTAAGAATGTTCCAAACAGTTGTTTTGGCCACGCCTAATGTTTTTGCTATCTCTCTGATGGGTTTGTTGTGTTTTTTCAGCCTAATGATGGCTTGCTTCACTGATAGTGACAGCTCTTTGGATCTCATCTTGAGAGTTGACAGCAACAGATTCCAAATGCAAATAGCTCACTTGAAATAAACTCTGGACCTTTTATCTGCTCATTGTAATTGGGACAATGAGGGAATAACACACACCTGGTCATGGAACAGCTGAGAAGCCAATTGTCCCATTACTTTTGGTTCCTTAACAAGTGGGAGGCACATATGCAAACGGTTGTAATTCCTTCACCGTTCACCTGATTTGGATGAAAATACGCTCAAATTAAAGCTGACAGTCTGCAGTTAAAGCACATCTTGTTCGTTTCATTTCAAATCCATTGTGGTGGTGTATAGAGCCAAAAATGTTAGAATCGTGTCAATGTCCCAATATTTATGGACCTGACTGTATATAATATACACACACACATCTCTACTACTTCTGGTTTCAATGAAGAAAAAAGGTCCACATGTTCCTGCAGAATCAGACTGTTGTCGCTGCCACCATATTGAGCAGGGGTGGTAATATCAGAGTAAATGAATGTCATGAATAGAAATAAAGCGATGAATCCAGCATCGAAGTTAGAAAATTGTGGGTTCCTTTATTCAGTGTAGTACAGATCCATACAGTGACAGCATCACCTCAGTGTTCCAAATGAACGTCTACGCGTTTCGAACAAACATGTTCTTAGTCGTGACCGGATGTCATCCACGTGCCATGTTGGAAAGTGTTTAGTAATGACGCGTGTACCATATATATCAATCCCCAAGCATTTGCTATTTGTGTAGAGCCGCATGACTGCAGAGCTGGAGCCGCACCCTGCTGTTCACCATGTCATGCTCTATAGTTACAGTAAAGTGGTTGAAGACGGTGAATAAACACTGTTAGTACACACAGAGTAAAGCCTGTAGGCCAGAGGCCTTGTGAAAGCTGCGCCCTACAATTGAGGAAATGGACACTATTACTGTCACCATTTCTGACCTGCTTCTCCAGAGGATTCATAGGATATGCCATTAAAGGGAATCTGTCACTAGCATATTAGCAAAAATTTTTTTTAATGAATCCATGTGTAATAAAGTACCTTATATCCATATGTCTTGTTCTTTTTATTGTGAGTCTTGTCATTTCTTCAAAAAAACGCTTCTTATGATATGCAAATTAAGCTGTAAGGAGCCCAGAGGGGCATTAATCTTTCTCCACGGTGCCCAGGAACGCCCCTCTGAAGTGCCGTGCCCGCCTAAATTTGAAAACTAATAACTCCTCCATGTTCAGCTAAATGGCCTCCCAGAGGCGAGGCTAAGTGCTCACCCCCCCCCCCCCCCAGCGCCGCGCTCTGCGGCAAACACCCCCGATCCTCCTCTCGCCTGCAACCGAAATCCTGCGCAGGATTCCACACTTTTTATACAAAATGGCGCCCATATCGTTTTGCACCTTTAATGTCCGGGGTTTTAATAAACCCGAGAAATGCAGCCAGATATTATACAGTCTCCACAAGAAGAGAGTTATGATTGCTATGATTCAGGAAACTCATTTTAAGACCGATGCAGTGCCCAAATGTACTAATAGATATTATCACACCTGGATCCATGGCCCCAATCCCACCACAAGGTCTGGGGGTGTCTCCATAGGGCTGCACAAAACATTCCGTCATTGTCACGAGGGTGTCAAGAGCCACGCCTGACTCCGTTATACCCGGGGTCAGGAAGTCGCAGCGGGTGGCTGCGCGCTCTATGTCTAAAGACAGTGCTGTTTATTAATGGTAGCTTTCTAGGTTTGCCTTGCAATCCTTTTTGGCTCACTCAGGGATCCGTAGCTCTTTCTCCTCAGCTGTTTCTTGTCCAGCAATCCCAACCTCCTTATATTCCCATCTCTCACTTCTCTGGTTGCCAGATATAGAGCTTCCTGCCTGGACTTCTATACTGACCCACTGGAGCTGTGTAGCTGTGTTCCCTGGTTGTTGTTCCAGAACGTTACCCTCCGGATCCCTGTTGGGCCTTGGTGATCTGCTGTTGTCGCCCACCTGGGATTATATGTTTGTCTGTATTGTCTGTCCTCTCCTTGGTGTTTTCCTCTTAGTGTCAGTGGTGCGGACTAGTGATCCCACCGCCCAGTTCACTACATAGGGCTCATCTTAGGGAAAGCCAGGGTTTAGGCACGTGATCGGTGTACGGGTGAGGAACCCGTCTAGGGACGTCAGGGCAGTTAGGTGCCAGCCGCAAGGTGAGTCAGGGGTCACCATCTTTCCCTCTCCCTTGGACAGGGCCTTCCCATTTCCCTCCCTTTGCGTGACGCCGGTCATTACAGTCATACGGTCTTATCCTCTGAGGTAGACTCAAAAGGCAGGTTTCTCTGTCTTAAGCTTTCGGTTGACCGCTCTGTTATCACTGTTGCTAACGTTTATTTTCCTAACCAGGGGCAGATTACTTTTGGATCCAAGATCTTGAAAAAATTATCCAAATTTGCAGTTGGCTCCCCGATTATTCTTGGAGGTGATTTCAACCTGGTGATGGACCCGATGATGGATTCCTCCTCTGGTAGGTCCTCGATCTCCTCGAGTTCTCTTCGCAGATTCAAATCTGATCTCATGGCACTTCGTTTGGTAGATCTGTGGCGTATCTTGCATCCAGGTATCAGGGATTATAGCTTTTATTCTCCAATCCACAATAGCTATGGCAGACTTGATCACATATTTATTTCACAGCAGCTGTTAGATTCTGATCCTAAATGCTCCATTGACACTCGTTTATGGTCTGACCATGCCCCTGCATATGGCCTTATTTCACCTCAGCCCTCTTGCCCACGTCCTTTCTCGTGGAGATTGAATCATAATCTACTATCGGATTTAACTTGCTTGATGGACATTAGGAAAGCTATTTCCGATTTTGGTAGTGACCATCGGGCGGATTTGACGGTCACCCCTGTAAAATGGGAGGCTCTCAAATGCGTACTGCGAGGCATATTTATTTCCCATGGTACCAGGCTGAAAAAAGAACGTTCTCATAAATTGAGATCTCTTTTATCAGACCTTGCTCAGAAGGAAAGTCAAAATAAGACCTCCCCATCAGATGTCCTAAAGTCAGACATTTCCCTCGTGCAACAGCAAATACTCCAAATTCTGAACCAGAAATCACTGTGTATTAGGGACAAAATTAGGCATGTTTTTTTTTAGTATGGAAATAAATGCGGTAGCTGGCTAGCCCGAGCACTACATCCTCGAACGTCTCTAACCCATGTACCCTCAATTAACACACAATCCGGGGGCTCCGTACATAACCCTGTAGATATCACATCAGAATTCAGGTCCTACTATTCTTCCCTGTATGATCTTCAGCCGACGGGTACAGCACAAGAGCCTTCGCACAGAGACGACATTTGCAACTACCTATCCTAATTCGGCCCCGCTCCCATGCCCGACACAGTTACTGCCACATTAGATGACGATTTTACCCCCTCTGAGTTGGGAGCAGTCATCAAGGATTTGATAAATGGGAAATGCCCAGGACAAGATGGGATGACCTCACATTTCTACAAAATTCTCAGGGAAGAATTAACCCCTATACTCGTTGAGACATTTAACTCCATCTGACAGGATTGCCCCTTCACACGCCAAGCTCTCCAGGCGCACATCACGGTCATTCCTAAACCAGGTAGAGACCCTACAATATGTTCCAACTATAGACCTATTTCCTTACTCAATGTGGACCTCAAGCTGTATGCCAAGCTCCTGGCCCTGAGACTCCATCCTCACATTCCGGGTTGTATCCATAAGGAACAAGTTGGATTCGTCCCAAATCGTGAAGCCCGCGACAATACACTCAAAACATTGGGGCTGATTGCGAGATCGCAACTACTCAAAGTGCCCTTGTGCCTTCTCGCTGTAGATGTGGAATAGGCATTCGACAGGGTAAACTGGCGGTTTCTTGAGGAAACACTGCGCCACATTGGTCTGGGAGACAGAATGATACATAGAATATTAGCTCTATATGCATCACCCTCGGCCTGTGTTCGTGTCAATGGTCTTCTGTCTGCTCCTTTCGATATCCGAAACGGTACTCGTCAGGGGTGTCCCCTATCGCCATTCCTATACATATTAGTGATGGAATCCCTGGCGAATGCCCTCCGTTCGAATCCCTCGATTTCAGGTGTTAGACTTAGTAATACAGAACATAAATTATCCCTGTTTGCAGACGACTTACTTTTATACTTAACCTCCCCCAGAATAGGACTTCCCTCGGTCCTTCAGGAGTTCGATCTTTTTGGTCGCCTTAGCAATTTTAAAGTTAATGTACAGAAATCGGAGATCCTAAATGTCACTCTACCCCATCGAGAAACGGTTTACCTTAGGGACTCATTCTCCTTTAGGTTGGCCTCTCACTACATTAAATATCTGGGTGTTCTTACCCCGGCGAACCTGTCGCACCTGTTTAAACTTAACTACTTACCCATGCTTAAATCCATCGAGTCCAGCATCCAGAAATGGGCTTCACTTCAGATTTCCTGGTTCGGACGGATTAATGCCGTTAAAATGGATATCCTGCCGCGCCTTTTATATTTGTTCCAGATGATCCCGTGCAAAAATCCCATCACTTATTTCACTAGACTTAAGAGAATGATATCGGTTTTTTGTTTGGAGGACGTCCAGTGCTAGGCTTGGCTATAGTTTATTGTCTCGTTCTAAATCTTCAGGAGGTACAGGATTGCCAAATTTCCTCACATATTACAGAGCGGCAGTTATGAACTGTGTCCTAGACATTCACCACAGCCGATCATCTAAATTATGGGTTGATATTGAGCATGAATTGGCTCCTCACCTAGCTACTGGTATTTTTTGGCTCTCTCCTACCTCCTTGAATTCCCTGCCTGACTCGCATTCCCCGATGCTCCTTTACTCTTTAGCTAGACTTTGGAGTAAATTTGCCACTAAACTCAACCTGATACACGCTCCTGGTTCCCTTACAGTTCTTACAGGTCACCCAGGCTTACCTGTCGGCCTTAACCAACTTACGGCACTCGGATCCCGAAGTGGCCCCACAATTCGAATGAAGGACATATGCACTCAGTCCGGTCTACTCCCCTTAGAAGACATCTCTCATATTATACCATCGATTCCTGGGCGCTGGCTCCTTTATTTTCAGTTATGAAGCTATGTCAACTGCCTGATGCCTGGATTGCAGTCCTGCCCACCCTTAACAGAGTTTGAAAAGCTGTGTACGGCTAGCTCTGCACCCGGACACGCTATATCTCTTTTTTATGCCATGTTGAACTCTGGGGAGACTGAGGGCTCTTACATGGGTTCTCACAGAGCTAAACCTAAATTTATGTCAGACTGGGAATCAGAACTGGGCTCCACCTTCTCGGTAGACCAATGGTCTCGATCTCTTATATTTACACACAAACTGTCTGTGTCCTGTAATTTACAGGAGCTCAACTATAAAATTCTCACCAGATGGTATAGGACCCCAGTTCGATTACACCAGTTCTACCCCTCGGTAACAGATTTTTGCTGGAGGTGTCTCGCAGCAACGGGTACAATGACACATATCTGGTGGGATTGTCCAGGAGTGGCTCCTCTATGGCAAGATGTTTTTGCTCTATACAACCACCTATACAAAACTGCTATCACCCCAGATCCTGCTCTAGCTCTTCTATCCATTCTCCCAGGTCGGATCTCCCAGGTTAAGAAGGGGGTTTTACGGTTATTTATTTTAGCCATGAGACAGATAATTCCCTGTCAATGGCGATCAACCGAGAGTCTTTTAAGAGTTACCTGGTCTAATTCTATGGACGCTCTAGTTTATATGGAGGAATTGGGTGCCTCTGAGCGAGAGGCTACCTCGGCATTCTGGAGGACCTGGGACCCATGGAACCAATTCCGCACCTCTACCTCCTTCTCAGGTTGGTTGACCACTGGCACCATTCCCGTTAGTAGCTCTTAATGTGCTGATTCTGATATATTATGTCCACTCCTTTACCCTTTCCTTCCCTTACCTCATGTACATGTTGCCTGTCTTTATATCGTCTTGTCCTATCCCCCTGTCAGTGTAAATGTTTGGCCAATTAATTGAGGGTACGTGCCCTATCTATACCACCTTGACTGGTTCCAACAGTCTATTTTCTGTAGTGTCATATCCGATATGGGTTACTGTATATTTTAGTACTTTTAAGTCCTATCTGTAGCCAATAATTGGACCTTACATATGTCTTTGTACTTTGATATGCTTTGTTGTATCATATACTTTTATGCCTTAATAAAACAAAGATTGAACCGTAAATTAAAGAGGACCTTTCACTAGATTAAAAAATCTAAACTAACTATACAGACATGTAGAGCGGCGCCCAGGGATCCCCCTGCACTTACTATTATCCCTGGGCGCCGCTCCGTTTGCCCGGTATAGCCTTCGGTATCTTTACATGTTAGGCTCCACCCAGTGGAACCTGCCGGCGTCTCCTTCTCCCATGCTTTAGCGCTGGCCAATCGCAGCGCTCAGCTCATAGCCTGAGAGGTTTTTTTTTCTCTCAGGCTATGAGCTGAGCGCTGCGATTGGCCAGCGCTACAGCATGGGAGAAGGAGACGCCGGCAGGTTCCACTGGGTGGGGCCTAACATGTGAAGATACCGGAGGCTATACCGGGAGAACGGAGCGGCGCCCGGGGATAACAGTAAGTGCAGGGGGATCCCTGGGCGCCGCTCTCCACGTCTGTATACTTAGTTTAGATTTTTTAATCTAGTGAAAGGTCCTCTTTAAGGCTACACTGTATCATTGGGGCCAACAGTCAGCTGCAATAATGTAGGGCTAAAATATCAGCTGCATTGCCTTGTCCTCATTTATAAATGGGGTAACCAATGTTCTGGGTGAAGGCTGACATAAAATGCTACAGCACATGTACACTATGTGGACAAAAGTATTGGGCACCTACTGTACATATTACAGGAGTATTTTATGATATCTCAGTCTAAAACAGCTTCCACTCTTCTGGGAAGGCTTTCTGCAAGAGTTTGGTGTGTGCCTGTGGGAAGTTGTGCCCATACATCCAGAATGGCATTTGTGAGGCCAGACACTGATGCTTAAAGGGATTCTGTCACAAGGATTTCACTTACTGAGCTGTTAACATGACCACATCAGTCTCCATTATTTATATTACAATATACTAGTATTACTGCCCTGTGTCTTGTAATTTGTCTATAAAATCGCTTTTATTAACCACCTCAGTCCCCATGGCTTAAACACCCTGAAAGACCAGGCCACTTTTTACACTTCTGACCTACACTATTTTCACCGTTTATTGCTCGGTCATGCACCTTACCACCCAAATGAATTTTACCTCCTTTTCTTCTCCCTAATAGAGCTTTCATTTGGTGGTATTTCATTGCTGCTGACATTTTTACTTTTTTTGTTATTAATCGAAATTTAACGATTTTTTTGCAAAAAAAATTACATTTTTCACTTTCAGTTGTAAAATTTTGCAAAAAAACCGAGATCCATATATAAATTTTGCTCTAAATTTATTGTTCTACATGTCTTTGATAAAAAAAAAAATGTTTGGGTAAAAAAAAATGGCGATAGTAAAAGTTATAGCGTTTACAAACTATGGTACAAAAATGTGAATTTCCGCTTTTTGAAGCAGCTCTGACTTTCTGAGCACTTGTCATGTTTCCTGAGGTTCTACAATGCCCAGACAGTACAAACACCCCACAAATGACCCCATTTCGGAAAGTAGACACCCTAAGGTATTCGCTGATGGGCATAGTGAGTTTATAGAACTTTTTATTTTTTGTCACAAGTTAGCGGAAAATGATGATTCTTTTTATTTTTTATTTTTTCTTACAAAGTCTCATATTCCACTAACTTGTGACAAAAAATAAAAACTTCCATGAACTCACTATGCCCATCAGCGAATACCTTGGGGTGTCTTCTTTCCAAAATGGGGTCACTTGTGGGGTAGTTATACTGCCCTGGCATTCTAGGGGCCCAAATGTGTGGTAAGGAGTTTGAAATCTAATTCTGTAATAAATGGCCGGTAAAATCAGAATGGTGCTCTTTGGAATGTGGGCCCCTTTGCCCACCTAGGCTGCAAAAAAGTGTCACACATGTGGTATCTCCGTATTCAGGAGAAGTTGGGGAATGTGTTTTGGGGTGTCATTTTACATATACCCATGCTGGGTGAGATAAAAATCTTGGTCAAATGCCAACTTTGTATAAAAAAATGGGAAAAGTTGTCTTTTGCCAAGATATTTCTCTCACCCAGCATGGGTATATGTAAAATGACACCCCAAAACACATTCCCCAACTTCTCCTGAATACGGAGATACCAGATGTGTGACACTTTTTTGCAGCCTAGGTGGGCAAAGGGGCCCATATTCCAAAGAGCACCTTTCGGATTTCACTGGTCATTTTTTACAGAATTTGATTTCAAACTCCTTACCACACATTTGGGCCCCTAGAATGCCAGGGCAGTATAACTACCCCACAAGTGACCCCATTTTGGAAAGAAGACACCCCAAGGTATTCCGTGAGGGGCATGGCGAGTTCCTATAATTTTTTATTTTTTGTCACAAGTTAGTGGAAAATGATGTTTTGTTTTTTTTTTCTTACAAAGTCTCATATTCCACTAACTTGTGACAAAAAATAAAAAATTCGAGGAACTCGCCATGCCCCTCACGGAATACCTTGGGGTGTCTTCTTTCCAAAATGGGGTCACTTGTGGGGTAGTTATACTGCCCTGGCATTCTAGGGGCCCAAATGTGTGGTAAGGAGTTTGAAATTAAATTCTGTAAAAAATGACCAGTGAAATCCAAAAGGTGCTCTTTGGAATATGGGCCCCTTTGCCCACCTAGGCTGCAAAAAAGTGTCACACATCTGGTATCTCCGTATTCAGGAGAAGTTGGGGAATGTGTTTTGGGGTGTCATTTTACATATACCCATGCTGGGTGAGAGAAATATCTTGGCAAAAGACAACTTTTACCATTTTTTTATACAAAGTTGTCTTTTGCCAAGATATTTCTCTCACCCAGCATGGGTATATGTAAAATGACACCCCAAAACACATTCCCCAACCTCTCCTGAATACGGAGATACCAGATGTGTGACACTTTTTTGCAGCCTACGTGGGCAAAGGGGCCCATATTCCAAAGAGCACCTTTCGGATTTCACTGGTCATTTTTTTTTACAGAATTTGATTTCAAACTCCTTACCACACATTTGAGCCCCTAGAATGCCAGGGCAGTATAACTACCCCACAAGTGACCCCATTTTGGAAAGAAGACACCCCAAGGTATTCGCTGATGGGCATAGTGAGTTCATGGAAGTTTTTATTTTTTGTCACAAGTTAGTGGAATATGAGACTTTGTAAGAAAAAAAAAAAAAATCATAATTTTCCACTAACTTGTGACAAAAAATAAAAAATTCTAAAAACTCGCCATGCCCCTCACGGAATACCTTGGGGTGTCTTCTTTCCAAAATGGGGTCACTTGTGGGGTAGTTATACTGCCCTGGCATTCTAGGGGCCCAAATGTGTGGTCAGGAGTTTGAAATCTAATTCTGTAAAAAATGGCCAGTGAAATCCGAAAGGTGCTCGTTGGAATGTGGGCCCCTTTGCCCACCTAGGCTGCAAAAAAGTGTCACACATCTGGTATCTCCGTATTCAGGAGAAGTTGGGGAATGTGTTTTGGGGTGTCATTTTACATATACCCATGCTGGGTGAGATAAATATCTTGGTCAAATGCCAACTTTGTATAAAAAAATGGGAAAAGTTGTCTTTTGCCAAGATATTTCTCTCACCCAGCATGGGTATATGTAAAATGACACCCCAAAACACATTCCCCAACTTCTCCTGAATACGGAGATACCAGATGTGTGACACTTTTTTGCAGCCTAGCTGGGCAAAGGGGCCCACATTCCAAAGAGCACCTTTCGGATTTCACTGGTCATTTTTTACAGAATTTGATTTCAAACTCCTTACCACACATTTGGGCCCCTAGAATGCCAGGGCAGTATAACTACCCCACAAGTGACCCCATTTTGGAAAGAAGACACCCCAAGGTATTCGCTGATGGGCATAGTGAGTTCATGGAAGTTTTTATTTTTTGTCACAAGTTAGTGGAATATGAGACTTTGTAAGAAAAAAAAAAAATCATCATTTTCCACTAACTTGTGACAAAAAATAAAACATTCTAGGAACTCGCCATGCCCCTCACGGAATACCTTGGGGTGTCTTCTTTCCAAAATGGGGTCACTTGTGGGGAAGTTATACTGCCCTGGCATTCTAGGGGCCCAAATGTGTGGTAAGTAGGTAAATGACCTGTGAAATCCGAAAGGTGCTCTTTGGAATGTGGGCCCCTTTGCCCACCTAGGCTGCAAAAAAGTGTCACACATCTGGTATCTCCGTATTCAGGAGAAGTTGGGGAATGTGTTTTGGGGTGTCATTTTACATATACCCATGCTGGGTGAGAGAAATATCTTGGCAAAAGACAACTTTTCCCATTTTTTTTATACAAAGTTGGCATTTGACCAAGATATTTATCTCACCCAGCATGGGTATATGTAAAATGACACCCCAAAACACATTCCCCAACTTCTCCTGAATACGGAGATACCACATGTGTGACACTTTTTTGCAGCCTAGGTGGGTAAAGGGGCCCAAATTCCTTTTAGGAGGGCATTTTTAGACATTTGGATACCAGACTTCTTCTCACGCTTTGGGGCCCCTAAAATGCCAGGGCAGTATAAATACCCCACATGTGACCCCATTTTGGAAAGAAGACACCCCAAGGTATTCAATGAGGGGCATGGCGAGTTCATAGAAACAAAAAAAATTTGGCACAAGTTAGCGGAAATTGATTTTTTGGATTTTTTTCTCACAAAGTCTCCCTTTCCGCTAACTTGGGACAAAAATGTCAATCTTTCATGGACTCAATAAGCCCCTCAGCAAATACCTTGGGGTGTCTTCTTTCCAAAATGGGGTCATTTGTGGGGTGTTTGTACTGCCCTGGCATTTGAGGGTCTCCGCAATCATTACATGTATGCCCAGCATTAGGAGTTTCTGCTATTCTCCTTATATTGAGCATACGGGTAATGAGATTTTTTTTTTTCGTTCAGCCTCTGGGCTGAAAGAAAAAAATGAACGGCACAGATTTCTTCATTCGCATCGATCAATGTGGATGAAAAAATCTCTGCCAAAAAAAGAAAAAGGAGGGGAAAGGCGTCTGCCAGGACATAGGAGCTCCGCCCAACATCCATACCCACTTAGCTCGTATGCCCTGGCAAACCAGATTTCTCCATTCACATCAATCGATGTGGATGAATAAATTATTGCCGGGATTTTTTTTTTTTTATATATATACAAAGTGTTTGCCAAAGTATATGAACACCGCCACCTCCTCAGCTCATATGCCTCGGCAAACGTATCTTTTACTGCAGAGGAGAAATCTCGTCTTGCAGCGCCGCATACACCGACTTGCGTGTAATCTGACAGCAGCGCAATGCTTCTGTCAGAATGCACATCAGTGCTGCAGCTAGTCGATCGGTTGGTCCACCTGGAAGGTAAAAAAAACAAAACAAAAAAGAAAAAACCAGGCCGCAACGCAATAAATTTATTAACTGTTGAACAGAACATAGAAACTTTTTTTTAACTTTTTTAACTGAACGTTAACTTTTTTACTTACCGGTAATTTTTTTTTTGTTTAGTTTTTTTTACCTTTATAGAACAAACCTCTCCTTCCCCATGGGACAATGTGCAAAGCGCAAATCGCCCAAAGATGTGGCGAAGTACGTTATGCACTTTATCCCAGGTGAAAGGAGAGGTTTGCAGCAGCTGTGAGTAAAAGGGCCCTAATAGCCCTGTGTGCCTGTCCTGTGAGATGCAATCCCTATGCTAGGTGTACCTATGTGTGGTACTTCCAGAAACACTCACCAAAGCATAGGGCAGGGTGGTCAGGACAGTCAGGACAGAAATAGCGGGTGTCACGCCTTATTCCACTCCTGCTACAGACACGACATTTTTTTCGGGGTGGCGGTTGGGTTGAGGTACCAGCAACGACACTGGGGAAATGTCGCTCGTGTAGACGGCTAAATACACTGGTGGATGGGGCCACGGAACCTCCTGGATACAGGAGGTTCTCGATGATCTCTTCCTGGAATTTGAGGAAGGATCCTGTTCTCCCAGCCTTACTGTAGAGAAGAAAACTATTATATGCAGCCAATTGAATTAAATATACAGACACCTTCTTATACCAGCGTCTGGTGCGTCGGGAAACTAAATCGGGAGCCAACATCTGGTCATTGAAGTCCACCCCTCCCATGAGCGCATTATAGTCGTGGACTGAGAGGGGCTTTTCAATGACACGGGTTGCCCTTTCAATTTGGATTGTCGTGTCTGCGTGAATGGAGGAGAGCATGTAAACGTCACGCTTGTCTCTCCATTTCACCGCGAGCAGTTCTTCATTACACAAGGCAGCCCTCTCCCCCCTTGCAAGACGGGTGGTAACGAGCCGTTGGGGGAAGCCCACGCGACTAGTTCACGCGGTGCCACAGGCGCAAATCCGTTCTAGAAACAAATGCCTAAAGAGGGCTACACTTGTGTAAAAATTGTCCACATAAAGATGGTACCCCTTGCCGAATAAGGGTGACACCAAGTCCCAGACTGTCTTCCCACTGCTCCCCAGGTAGTCAGGGCAACCGACCGGCTCCAGGGTCTGATCTTTTCCCTCATAGATCCGAAATTTGTGGGTATAGCCTGTGGCCCTTTCACAGAGCTTATACAATTTGACCCCATACCGGGCACGCTTGCTTGGGATGTATTGTTTGAAGCCAAGGCGCCCGGTAAAATGTATTAGGGACTCGTCTACGCAGAGGTTTTGCTCGGGGGTATACAAATCTGCAAATTTCTGGTTGAAATGGTCTATGAGGGGCCGAATTTTGTGGAGCCGGTCAAAAGCTGGGTGGCCTCTGGGACGGGAGGTGGTGTTGTCACTAAAATGCAGAAAACGCAGGATGGTCTCAAATCGTGTCCTGGACATAGCAGCAGAGAACATGGGCATGTGATGAATTGGGTTCGTGGACCAATATGACCGCAATTCATGCTTTTTAGTTAGACCCATGTTGAGGAGAAGGCCCAGAAAAATTTTAAGTTCGGAAACTTGGACTGGTTTCCACCGGAAAGACTGGGCATAAGAGCTTCCCGGGTTGGCGGATATAAATTGTGTGGCATACCGATTTGTTTCTGCCACGACTAAGTCCAAGAGCTCCGCAGTCAAGAACAGCTCAAAAAATCCCAGGGCCGAACCGATATGAGCCGTCTCAACCCGAACTCCAGACTGGGCGGTGAAAGGGTGAACTAATGGTGCGGCTGAAGTTGGTGACTGCCAATCAGGGTTTGCCAGCACCTCAGGGATTCTAGGGGCTCTACGGGCCTGTCTGCGCGGTGGCTGCGACGGGGTAACTAGTGCACGCGCCACCGTACCAGCTTCAACTGCCCTTCTGGTGCTCGCCACGTCACCATGTTGTACGGCAGTGCTGGTACTAGGTCCAGGAAGGGCTGCGCTGCTGGTGTATGCCTCACCACGTGATCCGGCAGCGACAGCCCCACTCTGCTGCTCTTGAAACGGATCCTGCACAACCTGTGGTCTAGCGACACGGGGCCGGGTACGCCTGGTTCTATCAGGGACCTCCACCTCCTCGTCCGAACTTTGGGTCAGAGAGCCACTGCTTTCCACAGGTTCATATTCTGACCCGCTAGATTCGTCAGATGAGGGTTCCTATTCCTCATCCGACTGGGTCAGAATCCTGTAGGCCTCTTCAGAAGAATACCCCCTGTTTACCATTTGGACTACTAAATTTAGGGGTATTCCCTGAGACTACCCAAGAAAAAAAGCAAACCTGTCTTACAAAGGGGAGGCTAGCGAAGTACCAGAGGCCGCTGCGGTTGATAAAAAATATCAAAACTGATTTTTTTATCGCCGCAGTGCGTGTAAAGTAAATGTGCAGTGATCAAAAAACAATTTTTTTTTTGTCACCGTGGTGGGGCGGGTGTGTGGCGAACGCACGTGTGGGCGACCGATCAGGCCTGATCGGGCAAACACTGCGTTTTGGGTGGAGGGCGAACTAAAGTGACACTAATACTATTATAGATCTGACCGTGATCAGTTTTGATCACTTACAGATACTATAAAAGTACAAATGCTGATTAGCGATACGCTAATCAGCGAATAAGTGACTGCGGTGCGGTGGGCTGGGCGCTAACTGACGCTAAACTACCTAACCAAGGGACCTAAACTATCCTAAAACCTAACAGCCAATACTAGTGGGAAAAAAAAAGTGACAGTTTACACTGATCACTTTTTGTCTTTCACTAAGTGATTGACAGGGGGCGATCAAGGGGTTAATTAGGATGATGGGGGTGATAGAAGGTGATCAGGGGCTAAGGTGTAGTGTTGGTGGGTACTCACAGTGAAGTCTGCTTCTCTGCTGGATCCAACCGACGAAAAGGACCAGCAGAGGAGCAGAGAAGCCATATAACAGATCATATTTACTAATATGATCTGTTATCTGGCTTCTGATTTGATTTTTTGAAAATCGCCAGCCTGCCAGCCAATGATCGTGGCTGGCAGGCTGGTGACGAAATACTTCTTTAACTTTTGCCGGCCCGCGATGCGCATGCGCGGGCCGGCAATGCACGAAATCTCGCGTCTCGCGAGAGGACGCACCGGCGCGTCCACCCAGAACAACAGGACCGCCGCAAAGACGCAATCCTGCGTACGGCGGTCCTGAGGAGGTTAATATGCAAATTACCTAAATAAGGAGCCCAAGGGGCTGTCCCTCTGTCCGTTGGAGCCCAGCCGCACCCCTTCACCTTGAGCCCAGCACCGCCCCACTGCTAATTTATTCACTCATCATCGCCGACTTCATATGCCTGGTGCGCCGTAATCTCGCACATGCGCCGTGGAATGACCAGTCAGCGCATGCGTGATGTGTTCTGTGAGGCCGATGCCAGGACACCGCGCGGGCGCTGACAGATCTATCCACAGCGCATGCACGAGATTACGGCGCACCAGGCATATGAGGTCGGCGATGAGGAGTGAATAAATTAGTGGGGCGGTGCTGGGCTCAAGGAGAAGGGGTGCGGCTGGGCTCCAACGGACAGAGGGACAACCCCTTGGGCTCCTTATTTAGGGAATTTGCATATTAATAAAAGCGGGGCAGTAATACTAGTATATTGTAATATAAATCGTGAAGACTGATGTGGTCATGTTAACAGCTCAGTAAGTGAAATCCTGGTGACAGAATACCTTGAAGGAGAGGGCCTGGCTTCCAGTCTCCATTCTATTTCCACCCAAAGGTGTTTGATGGGGTTGTGGTCAGGCCTCTGTGCGCCCGGTCAAGTTCTTCCCACCAAACTCACCCAACCAGGTCTTTATGGATCTTGCTTTGTGCACTGGGGCACAGTCATGCTGGAAAAGGGCCTTCCCCAAACAGTTGCCACAAATTTGGAGCATACAATTGTCCAAAACATCTTGACATGCTTAACCTGTTGGGGACACATGACATACCGGTATGTCATGTGTATTTACGATCACCGCCGCGCGGTGATCGGAACTGGGTGCCTGCTGAAAGCAATCATCAGGCACCCTGGGTCAATGCTCAGGGGGGTCCTGTGACCCCCCCCTGTATCGGCGATCACTGCGGATTAACCCCTTCTATGCCGCTGACCACGGCATAGAAGGGGTTTGTGTTTGAGTGAGCCCATCGAGTCCCCGCATTGCTGTGGCGGGGACTCAATGTCTCAGAAGGCAGCCCGATGCCGTGCAGAGGCTGCCCAATGTCTTGCACGGCATCAAGAACTGTCTTCTACGGGAGCCGAGGAGATCCAGCCTCAGGCCTGTCTCTTAGGCAACCTGTTTGTGTACTACTCACTGTAGCACAGGAACAGGCAATGCATTGCAATACAGATGTATTGTAATGCATTGCAGAGGAGATCAGACCCCCAAAAGTGAACATTAGAAATAAAGTAAAGAAAAAAAAAGTTAAAAAAATTAATAACATTAATAAAGTAATAAAATTAATAAAGTAAAAAAGAAAAAAACAACAATGCCCCTTTCCCCTTATTTTATAGTAAAAAACAGTAATGACCGGCTCTATAAATATATCACATGATTCACCCTGTCCGATAAATACCATTAAAAAAAAAAAAAAAAAATGCTGTAAAAAAAAAGCAATTTTTGTCACCTTACATCACAAAAAGTGCAACATCAAGTGATCAAAAAGGTGTATGCCCCCCAAAATAGTACCAATATAACAGTCACATCATCACGCAAAAAAGTAGCCCCTACCTAAGACAATCGCCCAGAATATAGAGACACTAAAACATCATTTTCTTTTGTTTCAAAAATGATATTATTGTGTAAAACACTATTGTGTAAAAAAACACTACACTATTATTGTGTAAAAAAAGTAGACATATTAGGTATCGCCACGTCCGTAATAACCTGCTCTATAAAAATATCACATGACCTAACCCCTCAGGTGAATACCGTAAAAAAATATTAAAAAACGCTGTAAAAAAAGCAATTTTTTGTCACCTTACATCACAAAAAGTGTAATAGCAAGCGATCAAAAAGTCATACGCACCCCAAAATAGTGCCAATCAAACCGTCATCTAATCCCACAAAAATCATACTCTACCCAAGATAATCGCCCAAAAACTGAAAAAACTATGGCTCTCAAACTATGGAGACACTAAAACATGATTTTTTTGTTTCAAAAATGAAATCATTGTGTAAAACTTACATAAATAAAAAAAGTAGACATATTAGGTATCGCCACGTCCGTAATAACCTGCTCTATAAAAATATCACATGACCTAACCCCTTAGGTGAATACCGTAAAAAAAAGCAATTTTTTGTCACCTTACATCACAAAAAGTGTAATATAGAGCAACCAAAAATCATATGTACCCTAAAATAGTACCAACAAAACTGCCACTCTATCCTGTAGTTTCCAAAATGGGGTCACTTTTTTGGAGTTTCTACTCTAGGGGTGCATCAGGGGGGCTTCAAATGGGACATGGTGCCAAAAAACTAGTCCTGCAAAATTTGCCTTCCAAAAACCGTATGGCATTCTTTTCCTTCTGCGCCCTGCCGTGTGCCCGTACAGCAGTTTACAACCACATATGGGGTGTTTCTGTAAACTACAGAATCAGGGCCATAAATATAAAATTTTGTTTGGCTGTTAACTCTTGCTTTGTAACTGGAAAAAAAATTATTAAAATGGAAAATCTGGCAAAAAAGTGAAATTCTGAAATTTCATCTCTATTTTCCATTAATTCTTGTGGAAAACCTAAAGGGTTAACAAAGTTTGTAGAATCAGTTTTGAATACCTTGAGGGGTGTAGTTTCTAAAATGGGGTCACTTTTTTGGAGTTTCTACTCTAGGGGTGCATCAAAGGGGCTTCAAATGGGACATGGTGGTCAAAAAAACAGTCCAGCAAAATCTACCTTCCAAAAACCGTATGGCATTCCTTTCCTTCTGCGCCCTGCCGTGTGCCCGTACAGCAGTTTTCAACCACATATGGGGTGTTTCTGTAAACTACAGAATCAGGGCCATAGATATTGAGTTTTGTGTGGCTGTTAACCCTTGCTTTGTAACTAGAAAAAATAGATTCAAATGGAAAATCTTCCAAAAAAGTGAAATTTAGACATTTTATCTCTTTATTCCATTAATTCTTGTGGAACACCTAAAGGGTTAACAAAGTTTGTAAGATCAGTTTTGAATACCTTGATGGGTGTAGTTTGTACAATGGGGTCATTTTTGGGTGGTTTCTATTATGTAAGCCTCACAAAGTGACTTCAGACCTGAACTGGTCCTGAAAATGTGGGTTTCCTAAACTTCTAAGCCTTGTAACGTCCCCAAAAAATAAAATGGCATTCTCAAAATGATCCAAACATGAAGTAGACATATTTTTGTAAATAAAAATGAATTTTTTTTACTCCATTTAACCAGTGTCATGAAGTACTATATGTGACGAAAAAACACTCTCAGAATGGCCTGGATAAGTAAAAGCGTTTTAAAGTTATTCACACATAAAGTCAGATTTGCAAAAAATGGCCTGGTCCATAAGGGGTTAAACATTAAGATTTTTGTTCGCTCAAACTAAGGCGCCAAACCCCTAAAAAAACATCTCCATAACATTCTGTCTCCTCCACCAAACCTTACAGTTGGCACAATGCAGTCAGGCATTCCCCAAACCCAGACTCCATCATCACACTGCCAGATAGAGAAGTGTGATTGATTTCTCCACAGAACATGTATCCACTGCTCCAGAGTCCAGTGGTAGCATGCTTTACACCAATTCATCCGATGCCTGGTAATGTAAGACTTGCATGCAGCTGCTCAGCCATGGAAACCCACGTTGTGAAGCTCCTGGCAAACAGTTTTTGTGCTGATGTCAATTCCAGACCAAGTTTGAAGTTCTGCAGTTAGAGTCAGCAGAGTGTTGGTCACTTTTATGCACTGTGCACCGCAGTGGCCCCGCTCTGTAACCTTATGTGGTCTGCTGCTTTGTGAGTTGCTTTGGTTTCAAATGCTCCCAAATTGTTACTCACAGTTGATGGTGGAATACAGTGCATTCGGAAAGTCTTCAGACCCTTTCAGTTTTATCACATTTTGTTATGTTGCGGCCTTGTGCCCTCCGTCAATCTGCATTCAATACCCCATAATGAGAAAGTGAAAACAAGTATAAAATTTACTAAAAAGGAAAGATTAAAATTTTTGCATGGACATAAGTATTCAGACCCTTTGCTATGACACTTGACATTTAGTTCTGGGGACCTCCCATTTCTCTTGATCATCTTTGAGATCTTTCTACACCTTGATTGAAGTCCACCTGTGGTAAATTCAGTTGATAGGACATGATTTGGAAATACACAGCCCTGTCTAAATGAGGTCTCACAGCTGACAATACATATCAAAGCAAAAACCAAGCATGAAGAGGGGGAAAAAATTGTGTGGAGGCACAGATCTGGAGAAGGGGACAAAAAAAGTCTGCTGCACTGAAAGTTCCCATAAGCACAGTGACCTCCATCATTAAATGGAGGAAGTATGGAACAACCAAAACTCTTGCTAGAGCTGGCCGCCCCACCAAACCAAGTAATCGAGGGAAAAGGGCCTTGGTAGGAGAGGCAACCAAGAACCCAATGGTCACTCTGGCAGAGCTCTAAAGATCTTGTGTGCAGGTGGGAGAAACCATGGGTCAACTATCACTACAGCACTACACCAATCTGGACAGAAAGAAGCCTCTCCACAATAAAAGAGACATGAAAGCCCACCTGGTGTTTGCAAAAAAGCATCTAAAGGACTCTCAGACTGTGAGAAACAAGATTCTCTGGTCTGATGAAATCAAGATTGAACATTACATTTCTCCATGTGCAATTTAAAATACAGAGGGGTGAAACACTGGGTTTTATAGGCAGTGCCTGTTGCCCTTTAATGAGTTGCTAAAGTAAATGATTTTCCATGAAGATTACTGATGTTTAGAAAAGAACGAGTTTGCAGGAATCACATGGCAAGCAAATAAATAGCTGTAGTAGAGAAGTTCTGCGTCCAGCCCCAGGCCATGAACAGCTGCTATGTGGTGGCAGGACTATCATGTGCTGGGCACGCCACAAGCAACTGACGTACACAGCTCTTAGGGCCGCGTTTTCGCCTCATGGGGATACCAGTTCGTACTATAAACCTTCATATGGGCATGCTTTAGCACTATGAGGCATATTTATAAAAATTATTCTGTCTCTAACACATATTTTTCTTTGAAACTTTTTGTTTGAAGGACCATCTGTAGATCTGATGCAGACATTAAAAGGCCTCATGCACACAGCTATGGGTCCATGCGCTCGTTACCTTATACTGTATTAGTGGGGGGGGGGGGAATCCCATACTTTAAAAGGGGTCTTAATTTATTTGGCTCCCCCTCGCTGGACCTGTAGAGGAAAGAATACTTACCTGCTCCCAACCACTTGGTTTCAGAACCTTCAATCTACTGTGGTATTCTCTGCTTTGTGTTTCTGCCATGGACAGGAGTCAGGTGTGCAGCTGCAGCCAATAACTGGCTGCAGAGGTGACATGCTGCTGGGTCACATGCTGCTTGGCTGCAGCAATACACATGACCCCCGTCCATACCGGATGTTTACAAGCTGGGGTCAGAGCGTGGCAAACAGTGGTGGATTGAAGGAACCAGAACTGAGCAGCAGGGAGCAGGTAAGCATGCTTACTTCCACAGGTCCAGCGAGGAATGGGGGAGCCAACATTTGGTAAAAAGCTGGAGAATCCCTTTGATAAGAAAGAATTCTCCCCTAGTAGCATTACGCTATATGTTGGCACATGGAGTGCCTACAAGTCTATAATATAGACCCACAGAGTCCATGCTTCATACAGGGTCTGTGTGAGCACCAATGTGCATGGACCCTAAATAGTACAAGTGGAGCCAAAATGATTCCCTTGGGCCTCTTTCAGATGTGCGTGTCCAGTGCGGAAAACATGCTCCATGGACACTGCTCATTTTACAGGCGTTATAATGATTTATAATGCTGTGTGTCTCTGCCTGACCTTGCTTCTACAGAAATATACTGGCATAATGCTGACAGTATAATTCAGTATATGCAAGAAAAGGACTTTCTGCAGTGAAAAATATGTGTCATGAAACGTTCCGTCTTATACCATCTGTGGTGCCCGAAAAATGGAAGAAACATGCACAATGCTATATACTGCTAGAATAACCCTCACCGTAATACAGAATATAGCGCAGAGGACAGTTTACTATCCAGCAGACGTGACCATTTATCCTGACAACATGTGCTGCTTATCTTATAGCTGTGTCAGTCCATTTTGCAGGACCGTATACATTTATCTGCAGGAGCCGGAGCTCAGTCTGGATCAAAACCAACAGACCCGCCCTGACACCCACTTCATAAGACAGAGCCAAAACTGCCGACACATGGTTGCACAGAACATACTATCGCAAAAAAACTCTAAGACCCTGAACACAAGCTGATAAGTATATAGAAGAGCTCTACTGTATGTACATATCAAGTATACATGGCTATTAGTATGGAGTATTGTTGTAATATAGAAACACCTGCAAAATTGCACTAAAATTACCTATTTTCTAGCCTGGCTGTGTTGATCAGAAAAATTTATTTGAAGGAATGTAACCAACTGAAATAAACGGGAGTTCATAGGTAAGGGTGATTAGGGGCTTTCAGCCCTGGCTAATATATGGGGCATCCTTTCTTCTGTGTTCCCTATTAATGCATGTGAAAAGGGATCTTTACATGCAAATGCAGTGAGCGGGTAGCCCACTGCATAAGAGGGTTAAAATGTGTGGGACTTAGGATATGTTTGCATATGTTGACTACCTTTCTATAGGCTGTCGAAGGGTTAACAGGCCTTGGTAGCTGGTTGCAGGTGGGGATACTATACCCTATACCCCAAAAAAGGGAAACTCAGGAACCAGATATTGTTCTCCTGTGAGAACAACTTGTCACTCTTTTTTTATTTGTAATGTGTAGGGGAAGTGATACTGACCAATTTTGTAATATACTTTAATTACTGAAATTACTGAAATTGTACATTTCTGTTACAAAAATAGCGCTAAAGTGGCCCATTTTGTGTCTTAGCAACACTCCTCTGTCTTTTGTTTACTTAACTGTGGAGACACTTTCCACACTGACTGCTGCTGCCCTCACTGCCTCCATCTACCTTTATATATACATACATACATATACACGCTCCACACTGACTGCTGCTGCCCTCACTGCCTCCATCTACCTTTATATATATACATATACACGCTCCACACTGACTGCTGCTGCCCTCACTGCCTCCATCTACCTTTATATATACATACATATACACGCTCCACACTGACTGCTGCTGCCCTCACTGCCTCTATCTACCTTTATATATATACATATACATGCTCCACACTGACTGCTGCTGCCCTCACTGCCTCCATCTACCTTTATATATACATGCATATACACGCTCCACACTGACTGCTGCTGCCCTCACTGCCTCCATCTACCTTTATATATATACATACATATACACGCTCCACACTGACTGCTGCTGCCCTCACTGCCTCTATCTACCTTTATATATACATACATATACATGCTCCACACTGACTGCTGCTGCCCTCACTGCCTCCATCTACCTTTATATATATACATACATATACACGCTCCACACTGACTGCTGCTGCCCTCACTGCCTCCATCTACCTTTATATATACATACATATACACGCTCCACACTGACTGCTGCTGCCCTCACTGCCTCCATCTACCTTTATATATATACATACATATACACGCTCCACACTGACTGCTGCTGCCCTCACTGCCTCTATCTACCTTTATATATACATACATATACATGCTCCACACTGACTGCTGCTGCCCTCACTGCCTCCATCTACCTTTATATATATACATACATATACACGCTCCACACTGACTGCTGCTGCCCTCACTGCCTCCATCTACCTTTATATATACATACATATACACATTCCACACTGACTGCTGCTGCCCTCACTGCCTCCATCTACCTTTATATATACATACATATACATGCTCCACACTGACTGCTGCTGCCCTCACTGCCTCCATCTACCTTTATATATATATATATATACATACATATACACGCTCCACACTGACTGCTGCTGCCCTCACTGCCTCCATCTACCTTTATATATACATACATATACACGCTCCACACTGACTGCTGCTGCCCTCACTGCCTCCATCTACCTTTATATATATACATATATACGCTCCACACTGACTGCTGCTGCCCTCACTGCCTCCCTCTACCTTTATATATATACATATATATACACGCTCCACACTGACTGCTGCTGCCCTCACTGCCTCCATCTACCTTTATATATATACATATATATACACGCTCCACACTGACTGCTGCTGCCCTCACTGCCTCCATCTACCTTTATATATACATACATATACACATTCCACACTGACTGCTGCTGCCCTCACTGCCTCCATCTACCTTTATATATATACATATATATACAGGCTCCACACTGACTGCTGCTGCCCTCACTGCCTCCATCTACCTTTATATATACATACATATACACATTCCACACTGACTGCTGCTGCCCTCACTGCCTCCATCTACCTTTATATATATACATATATATACACGCTCCACACTGACTGCTGCTGCCCTCACTGCCTCCATCTACCTTTATATATATACATACATATACACATTCCACACTGACTGCTGCTGCCCTCACTGCCTCCATCTACCTTTATATATATATATATATACACGCTCCACACTGACTGCTGCTGCCCTCACTGCCACCATCTACCTTTATATATACATGCATATACACGCTCCACACTGACTGCTGCTGCCCTCACTGCCTCCATCTACCTTTATATATATATACATATACACGCTCCACACTGACTGCTGCTGCCCTCACTGCCTCCATCTACCTTTATATATACATACATATACACGCTCCACACTGACTGCTGCTGCCCTCACTGCCTCCATCTACCTTTATATATATACATATATATACACGCTCCACACTGACTGCTGCTGCCCTCACTGCCTCCATCTACCTCCTTTTTGATTCCAGAGGGGAAGCAAACCAGGCTGGTGCAGTGAGCTGCATTTATATTAATATAAGCAGATATATAACGCGAGTTTGACCGCGACGCGTGGTTGATTAAGTGTGGTTGATTAAGTGTGTGACTTAAGATTAAGTGAGGGAGTATCTGAGAGCTAAATTATTTGTGGACATTGATAAGTGGCTGTGTTTGACTGTATTTTGTGCTGTGATAACACTTTTTTTTTTCTTTCTCCAGGGGTTGCACAGGTGAGCAATTAGGGTGTGGCTGTTTAATTAGGGTGTGGCTGTCTAATTAGGAGACTTTAAAAACTCAGCAGTAAGAACAGCACAGCCTTTTTGATTCCAGAGGGGAAGCCAACCAGGCTGGTGCAGTGAGCTGCATTTATATTAATATAAGCAGATATATAACGCGAGTTTGACCGCGACGCGTGGTTGATTAAGTGTGTGACTTAAGATTAAGTGACTTTAGATTCAGGGACTTCGGAGGGGGACTGCAATTAGCCTGTATATTATTACTACATTGTATTGTATTTTTTTCTTTTGTGGTGTAATCCCCATTTAGTATGTGTTGCACAATTGACAACGCAGTCCAGTGCACATCTTGCATGATGTATGCAGTCCTGGAACAGCCGTTCCAGGGTGAATTTCTTTGTTCAAGATGTGAGCAAATTACCCGTTTGGAATCGCTAATCGAGTCTCTAAATGGGCAAGTTGCAACACTGAGAGGCATTGACAATTTGCAAAAAAGTTTGCTTCTCACCGAGCAAGCACTCTTTGGGGTAGATGAGGGAGAGGGTGACAGAGAGGAGGCTGAGGAAAGTGAGGTAGCTAGCTGGGGTAACATTTAGAAAGCGGGGTAGAGGGAAGAGTGCCAGGGAGGCTAGCCCTGATCTGACACACCCCAACAAGTTTGCACGTTTGGCAGATGAGGGGGATGTCAGTCCAGGGACGGCACTGCCGCAGCCGGACACTTCCTCTGCCAGTCAGGGGAATGTCGGCTCCAGTAAGCAGGGAACCAGGAGAGCAGGGCAGGCCAGACAGGTGCTGGTAGTGGGAGACTCAATTATTAGGGGAACAGATAGGGAAATCTGTCACAAAGACCGTGATCGCCGAACAGTGTGCTGTCTTCCTGGCGCTAGAGTTCGACATATCGCGGATCGGGTTGACAGATTACTGGGAGGGGCTGGAGAAGATCCAGCGGTCATGGTCCATATCGGAACCAATGACAAAGTTAGGGGTAGGTGGAGAGTCCTTAAAAATGATTTCAGGGATTTAGGGCAAAAGCTTAGGGCAAGGACCTCAAAGGTAGTATTTTCCGAAATACTACCGGTACCACGGGCCACACAAGAAAGGCAGCGGGAGATTAGGGAAATTAACAAGTGGCTCAAGAACTGGTGTAGGATGGAGGGGTTTGGGTTCCTGGAGAACTGGGCCGACTTCGCTGTCGGCTACAGCCTCTATCGTAGGGACGGGCTGCACCTCAATGGGGAAGGAGCAGCTGTGTTGGGGAAGAAGATGGCTAGAAGGTTGGAGGAGTGTTTAAACTAGGGACTGGGGGGGAGGGTAATTACACTATAGAAGGGGAAGATAGTGCAGATAGAGACCGGGGGCAAGGTAGTGGAACTGGGGGAGAAATGGAAGGAGGGACAAGAACAGTTCAGAAGGAAAGGTGTAGGGTAAAAAATATACATAAACCTCTCATATGTATGTATACTAATGCCAGAAGTCTGACTAATAAAACTGGTGAACTGGAATTAGTGATGTGTGAGGAGGACTATGACATAGTGGGAATAACTGAGACATGGCTGGATGATAGCTATGACTGGGCAGTTAATGTACAAGGTTACAGTCTGTTCAGAAAGGATCGTCAAAACCGGAGAGGTGGAGGGGTCTGCCTTTATGTAAAATCTTGTCTAAAGCCCACACTCCGTGAAGATATAAGTGAGGGACATGAACATGTGGAGTCACTGTGGGTAGAGATACATGGAGCTAAAAACAACAATAAATTACTAATAGGAGTCTACTATAAACCACCTAATATACCAGAGTCCACAGAAAATCTACTACTAAACGAGATAGACAAGGCGGCAAATCATAATGAGGTGGTTATTATGGGGGACTTCAACTACCCAGATATAGACTGGGAAACTGAAACTTGTATATCTCATAAAGGAAACAGATTCTTGGCAATAACCAAAGACCATTATCTCTCCCAACTGGTTCAGGACCCGACTAGAGGGACGGCCATACTGGACTTAATATTAACCAATAGACCTGACAGAACAACAGACGTGCAGGTTGGGGGACACCTGGGAAATAGTGACCATAAAGTAATAACCTTCCAATTATCATTCAAAAGAGCGTTTCTACAGGGAGAAACAAAAATACCAAACTTCAAAAAAGCTAAATTTAGCCAACTAAGAGAGGCCATAGGCCTAACTAACTGGGACAAAGTCCTCAAAAATAAAAATACAGCCAAAAAATGGGATATCTTTAAAAACATCCTAAAATCTCATTGTGAGAGGTACATACCGTATGGGAATAAAAGGTTAAGGAACAAAAAGAAACCAATGTGGATAAACAGAACTGTAAAGAAAGCAATAAATGACAAAAAGAAAGCATATAAAACCCTAAAACAGGAGGGTAGCACGGAAGCACTGAAAAACTATAAGGAAAAAAACAGAACATGTAAAAAACAAATAAAAGCGGCCAAACTAGAGACCGAGAGATTAATTGCCAAACAGAGTAAAACTAACCCTAAAATGTTCTTCAATTATATAAATGTTAAAAAGTATAAATCTGAAGGTGTCGGCCCTTTAAAGAGTAATGAGGGGGGAGTCGCAGAGAGCGACGAGGAGAAAGCAAAGCTGTTAAATATTTTTTTCTCCAATGTATTCACTGAGGAAAATAAACTGTCAGATGAAATGCTGAATGCTGAAATAAATTCGCCATTAAAAGTGTCCTGTCTGACCCAGGAAGAAGTACAACAGCGACTTAAAAAGATCAAAATAGACAAATCGCCAGGACCGGATGGCATACACCCCCGTATCCTAAGGGAATTAAGTAATGTCATAGCCAGACCCTTATTTCTGATATTTGCGGACTCTGTACTGACAGGGAATGTCCCACAGGATTGGCGCATGGCAAATGTGGTGCCAATATTCAAAAAGGGTCCAAAAACAGAGCCTGGAAACTATAGGCCGGTAAGTTTAACATCTGTTGTGGGTAAACTGTTTGAAGGTTTTCTGAGAGATGCTATGTTAGAGCATCTTATGGGAAATAAGCAAATAACGCCATATCAGCATGGCTTCATGAGGGATCGGTCATGTCAAACTAATTTAATCAGTTTCTATGAGGAGGTAAGTACTAGACTTGACAGCGGCGAATCAATGGATGTCGTGTATCTGGACTTCTCCAAAGCATTTGACACTGTACCACATAAAAGGTTAGTATATAAAATGAGAATGCTCGGACTCGGAGAAAACGTCTGTAAGTGGGTAAGTAACTGGCTCAATGATAGAAAACAGAGGGTGGTTATTAACGGTACATACTCAGATTGGGTCACTGTCACTAGTGGAGTACCTCAGGGGTCAGTATTGGGCCCTATTCTCTTCAATATATTTATTAATGATCTTGTAGAAGGCTTGCATAGTAAAATATCAATTTTCGCAGATGACACTAAACTGTGTAAAGTAATTAACACTGAAGAGGACAGTATACTACTACAGAGGGATCTGGATAGATTGGAGGCTTGGGCAGATAAGTGGCAGATGAGGTTTAACACTGAGAAATGTAAAGTTATGCACATGGGAAGGAATAATGCAAGTCACCCGTACATACTAAATGGTAAAACACTCGGTAACACTGACATGGAAAAGGATCTAGGAATTTTAATAAACAGCAAACTAAGCTGCAAAAAACAGTGTCAGGCAGCGGCTGCCAAGGCCAATAAGATAATGGGTTGCATCAAAAGGGGCATAGATGCCCGTGATGAGAACATATTCCTACTACTTTACAAATCACTGGTCAGACCACACATGGAGTACTGTGTACAGTTCTGGGCTCCTGTAAACAAGGCAGACATAGCAGAGCTGGAGAGGGTCCAGAGGAGGGCAACTAAAGTAATAACTGGAATGGGGCAACTACAGTACCCTGAAAGATTATCAAAATTAGGGTTATTCACGTTAGAAAAAAGACGACTGAGGGGAGATCTAATTACTATGTATAAATATATCAGGGGGCAGTACAGAGATCTATCCCATCATCTATTTATCCCCAGGACTGTGACTGTGACGAGGGGACATCCTCTGCGTTTGGAGGAAAGAAGGTTTGTACACAAACATAGAAGAGGATTCTTTACGGTAAGAGCAGTGAGACTATGGAACTCTCTGCCTGAGGAGGTGGTGATGGTGAGTACAATAAAGGAATTCAAGAGGGGCCTGGATGTATTTCTGGAGTGTAATAATATTACAGGCTATAGCTACTAGAGAGGGGTCGTTGATCCAGGGAGTTATTCTGATTGCCTGATTGGAGTCGGGAAGGAATTTTTTATTCCCCTAAAGTGAGGAAAATTGGCTTCTACCTCACAGGGTTTTTTTTTTTTTGCCTTCCTCTGGATCAACTTGTAGGATGACAGGCCGAACTGGATGGACAAATGTCTTTTTTCGGCCTTATGTACTATGTTACTATGTTACCTTTATATATACATACATATACACATTCCACACTGACTGCTGCTGCCCTCACTGCCTCCATCTACCTTTATATATATACATATATATACACGCTCCACACTGACTGCTGCTGCCCTCACTGCCTCCATCTACCTTTATATATATATACATATACACGCTCCACACTGACTGCTGCTGCCCTCACTGCCTCCATCTACCTTTATATATACATATATATACACGCTCCACACTGACTGCTGCTGCCCTCACTGCCTCCATCTACCTTTATATACATACATATATATACACATTCCACACTGACTGCTGCTGCCCTCACTGCCTCCATCTACCTTTATATATACATACATATACACATTCCACACTGACTGCTGCTGCCCTCACTGCCTCCATCTACCTTTATATATACATACATATACACGCTCCACACTGACTGCTGCTGCCCTCACTGCCTCCATCTACCTTTATATATATATATACATATACACGCTCCACACTGACTGCTGCTGCCCTCACTGCCTCCATCTACCTTTATATATATACATATATATACACGCTCCACACTGACTGCTGCTGCCCTCACTGCCTCCATCTACCTTTATATATATACATACATATACACATTCCACACTGACTGCTGCTGCCCTCACTGCCTCCATCTACCTTTATATATATACATACATATACACGCTCCACACTGACTGCTGCTGCCCTCACTGCCTCCATCTACCTTTATATATATATACATATACACGCTCCACACTGACTGCTGCTGCCCTCACTGCCTCCATCTACCTTTATATATATATATATATATATATATATATATATACATATACATGCTACACACTGACTGCTGCCTTCACTGCCTCTATCTACATTTATATATACATACATATACACGCTCCACACTGACTGCTGCTGCCCTCACTGCCTCCATCTACCTTTATATATACATACATATACACATTCCACACTGACTGCTGCTGCCCTCACTGCCTCCATCTACCTTTATATATATATACATATACACGCTCCACACTGACTGCTGCCCTCACTGCCTCCATCTACCTTTATATATATATATACATATACACACTCCACACTGACTGCTGCTGCCCTCACTGCCTCTATCTACCTTTATATATACATACATATACACGCTCCACACTGACTGCTGCTGCCCTCACTGCCTCCATCTACCTTTATATATATACATATATATACACGCTGCACACTGACTGCTGCTGCCCTCACTGCCTCCATCTACCTTTATATATATACATACATATACACGCTCCACACTCCACACTGACTGCTGCTGCCCTCACTGCCTCCATCTACCTTTATATATATACATACATATACACATTCCACACTGACTGCTGCTGCCCTCACTGCCTCTATCTACCTTTATATATACATACATATACACATTCCACACTGACTGCTGCTGCCCTCACTGCCTCCATCTACCTTTATATATATACATATATATACACGCTCCACACTGACTGCTGCTGCCCTCACTGCCTCCATCTACCTTTATATATATACATACATATACACGCTCCACACTGACTGCTGCTGCCCTCACTGCCTCCATCTACCTTTATATATACATGCATATACACGCTCCACACTGACTGCTGCTGCCCTCACTGCCTCCATCTACCTTTATATATACATACATACATATACACATTCCACACTGACTGCTGCTGCCCTCACTGCCTCCATCTACCTTTATATATATATATATACATATACACGCTCCACACTGACTGCTGCTGCCCTCACTGCCTCCATCTACCTTTATATATATATACATATATATACACGCTCCACACTGACTGCTGCTGCCCTCACTGCCTCCATCTACCTTTATATATATATATACATATATATACACGCTCCACACTGACTGCTGCTGCCCTCACTGCCTCCATCTACCTTTATATATACATACATATACACGCTCCACACTGACTGCTGCCTTCACTGCCTCTATCTACATTTATATATACATACATATAAACGCTCCACACTGACTGCTGCTGCCCTCACTGCCTCCATCTACCTTTATATATATATATACATATACACGCTCCACACTGACTGCTGCTGCCCTCACTGCCTCCATCTACCTTTATATATATATACATATATATACACGCTGCACACTGACTGCTGCTGCCCTCACTGCCTCCATCTACCTTTATATATACATGCATATACACGCTCCACACTGACTGCTGCTGCCCTCACTGCCTCCATCTACCTTTATATATACATACATATACACGCTCCACACTGACTGCTGCTGCCCTCACTGCCTCCATCTACCTTTATATATATACAGTGAGGAACAGAAGTATTTGAACACCCTGCGATTTTGCAAGTTCTCCCACTTAGAAATCATGGAGGGGGTGTGAAATTCACATTGTAGGTGCATTCCCACTCTGAGAGACAGAATAAAAAAAGAAATTTCAGGAAATTACATTGTATGATTTTTAAAGAATGTATTTGTCTTGCACTGCTGAACATAAGTATTTGAACACTTGAGAAACAGCAAGAATTCTGGCTCTCAAAGACCTGTTACTGTGCCTTTAAAAAGTCCACCTCTACTCCACTTATTAATCTAACTTAGTAGCACCTGTCTGAGCTCTTTAAAGACACCTGTCCACCCGACAGTCAGTCAGACACCAACTACTACCATAGGTGAGACCAAAGAACTGTTAAAAGACACCAAAGACAAAATTGTGGACCTCCACAAGACTGGAAAGGGCTACGGGGCAATTGCCAAGCAGCTTGGTGAAAATAGATCAACTGTCGGAGCAATTGTTAGAAAATGGAAGAGGCTAAAGATGACTGTAAGTATCCCTCGGACTGGGGCTCCATGCAAGATCTTACATCGTGGGGTATCACTGATGATAAGAAAGGTGAGGAATCAGCCCAGAACTACAAGGGAGGAGCTGGTCAATGACATGAAGAGAGCTGGGACCACAGTTTCAAAGGTCACTGTCGGTAGAACACTACGCCTTCATGGTTTTAAATCATGCATTGCTCGGAATGTTCCCCTGCTCAAGTCATCACATGTCCAGGCCCGTCTGAAGTTTGCCAATGACCATCTGGATGATCCAGAGGAGGCATGGGAGAAAGTCATGTGGTCAGATGAGACCAAAGTAGAACTTTTTGGTCTAAACTTTACTCGTCGTGTTTGGAGGAAAAACAAGGATGAGTTGCATCCCAAGAACACCATCCCTACTGTGAAGCATAGGGGTGGTAACATCATGCTTTGGGGGTGCTTTTCTGCGAAGGGGACAGGACGACTGTACTGTATTAAGGACAGGACGAATGGGGCCGTTTATTGTGAGATTTTGAGCAACAACCTCCTTCCCTCAGTCAGAGCATTGGAGATGGGTCGTGGCTGGATCTTCCAACTTGACAACGACCCGAAGCACACAGCCAGGATAACCAAGGAGTGGCTCCGTAAGAAGCATATCAAGGTTCTGGAGTGGCATAGCCAGTCTCCAGACCTAAATCCAATAGAACATCTTTGGAGGGAGCTGAAACTCCGTGTTGCTCAGCGACAGCCCCGAAACCTGACAGATCTAGAGGAGATCTGTGTGTAGGAGTGGGCCAAAATCCCTGTTACAGTGTGTTCAAACTTGGTCAGGAACTACAGGAAACGTTTTACCTCTGTAATTGCAAACAAAGGCTTCTGTACCAAATATTAACACTGATTTTCTCATGTGTTCAAATACTTATGTTCAGCAGTGCAAGACAAATAAATTATTTCAAAATAATACAATGTAATTTCCTGAAATTTCTTTTTTTATTCTGTCTCTCAGAGTGGGAATGCACCTACAATGTGAATTTCAGACCCCTCTTTGATTTCTAATTGGGAGAACTTGCAAAATCACAGGGTGTTCAAATACTTCTGTTCCTCACTGTACATACATATACACGCTCCACACTCCACACTGACTGCTGCTGCCCTCACTGCCTCCATCTACCTTTATATATATATATATACATATACATGCTACACACTGACTGCTGCCTTTACTGCCTCTATCTACATTTATATATACATACATATACACGCTCCACACTGACTGCTGCTGCCCTCACTGCCTCCATCTACCTTTATATATACATACATATACATGCTACACACTGACTGCTGCCTTTACTGCCTCTATCTACATTTATATATACATACATATACACGCTCCACACTGACTGCTGCTGCCCTCACTGCCTCCATCTACCTTTATATATACATACATACATATACACACTCCACACTGACTGCTGCTGCCCTCACTGCCTCCATCTACCTTTATACAGGGTGGCCCACAAAGAAGTAGTCCGTCTCCAGCTATAGTATGACAAGATGAACAAGCAGGTGGAGTTTTTTATGTTAATTACCCACAAGTCACAAAAGATGCTGAAAGTGGTCCCCGTTCAGTTCTCTGCATCTTTGGGTACATTGGATTATGTCGACTGATACTGCTTGTGATGCTGCTGCGGATGGTGTTTGTAATGTTCTCCTTGAGTTCATCCAGGAGATGTGGATTGTTAGTGAGCACTTTTTGGTTTAAATTTCCCCACAGATAAAAAAAAATCACATGTGGACAAGTCTGGGGAACATGGTATTGATAACCCCTTACTCACAGTTCGCTCCTCCATAACCAGTTCATGAACCCGTCAATGAGTTCTTTGAGGTGTGGCATATTGTCCCATCAGGACATTTTTTCAGCCAAGCAGTATCAGCCAACATAATCCAACATGCCCAAATATGTATAGACGTGAGCGGGGACCACTTTCAGCAAAAAAAAATTGATAATAAAAAAAAAAACAATCCACTTGCTCCTTTATATTGCCATACTATCTCTGGAGGTGGAAAACTTTTTCGTGGGCCACCCTGTATATATATATATATATCAACATATACACGCTTAATACTGACTGCTGCTGCCTTCACTGCCTCTGTATGCCTTTATAAGTATATATACAGTCGTGGCCAAAAGTTTTGAGAATTACATAAATATTGGAAATTGGAAAAGTTGCTGCTTAAGTTTTTATAATAGCAATTTGCATATACTCCAGAATGTTATGAAGAGTGATCAGATGAATTGCATAGTCCTTCTTTACCATGAAAATTAACTTAATCCCAAAAAAACCTTTCCACTGCATTTCATTTCTGTCATTAAAAGACCTGCTGAGATCATTTCAGTAATCGTCTTGTTAACTCAGGTGAGAATGTTGACGAGCACAAGGCTGGAGATCATTATGTCAGGCTGATTGTGTTAAAATGGCAGACTTGACATGTTAAAAGAAGGGTGATGCTTGAAATCATTGTTTTTCCATTGTTAACCATGGTGACCTGCAAAGAAACGCATGCAGCCATCATTGCGTTGCATAAAAATGGCTTCACAGGCAAGGATATTGTGGCTACTAAGATTGCACCTCAATCAACAATTTATAGGATCATCAAGAACTTCAAGGAAAGAGGTTCAATTCTTGTTAAGAAGGCTTCAGGGCGTCCAAGAAAGTCCAGCAAGCGCCAGGATCGTCTCCTAAAGAGGATTCAGCTGCGGGATCGGAGTGCCACCAGTGCAGAGCTTGCTCAGGAATGGCAGCAGGCAGGTGTGAGTGCATCTGCACGCAGAGTGAGGCGAAGACTTTTGCAAGATGGCCTGGTGTCAAGAAGGGCAGCAAAGAAGCCACTTCTCTCCAAAAAAAACATCAGGGACAGATTGATCTTCTGCAGAAAGTATGGTGAATGGACTGCTGAGGACTGGGGCAAAGTCATATTCTCCGATGAAGCCTCTTTCCGATTGTTTGGGGCATCTGGAAAAAGGCTTGTCCGGAGAAGAAAAGGTGAGCGCTACCATCAGTCTTGTGTCATGCCAACAGTAAAGCATCCTGAGACCATTCATGTGTGGGGTTGCTTCTCATCCAAGGGAGTGGGCTCACTCACAATTTTGCCCAAAAACACAGCCATGAATAAAGAATGGTACCAAAACACCCTCCAACAGCAACTTCTTCCAACAATCCAACAACAGTTTGGTGAAGAACAATACATTTTCCAGCACGATGGAGCACCGTGCCATAAGGCAAAAGTGATAACTAAGTGGCTCGGGGACCAAAACGTTGACATTTTGGGTCCATGGCCTGGAAACTCCCCAGATCTTAATCCCATTGAGAACTTGTGGTCAATCCTCAAGAGGCGGGTGGACAAACAAAAACCCACTAATTCTGAACTCCAAGAAGTGATTATGAAAGAATGGGTTGCTATCAGTCAGGAATTGGCCCAGAAGTTGATTGAGAGCATGCCCAGTCGAATTGCAGAGGTCCTGAAAAAGAAGGGCCAACACTGCAAATACGGACTCTTTGCATAAATGTCATGTAATTGTCGATAAAAGCCTTTGAAACGTATGAAGTGCGTGTAATTATATTTCACTACATCACAGAAACAACTGAAACAAAGATCTAAAAGCAGTTTAGCAGCAAACTTTGTGAAAACTAATATTTGTGTCATTCTCAAAACTTTTGGCCACGACTGTACACACAAGCCTCCCAAGCGTCTCACTTTTGGAGGGATAGCCCCTCTTTTGACCCAACTCCCTCTGTTCCTCCTTACTTCCTAAATGTCCCTGGGTAATAAATATACATGAATAAACTTACTAAACTGCTCCAGAAACAATCTGTCTGGTTCCTACCTTTACTTTACACCTCAACATTCTCTACTCCCCTAGAGATAAATGGAGGGGCCGCACACATGCTCAACCCGCCGCTAAGTTTATTTCAGGGGGCACAGGGCCCCTGCTCTTGTGATCTGTGGGGTTCCCAGCGGTAGGACCCCCACTGTTCTGATAGTTATATAACGTTCAACAACCGTAATATCCCTTTAATACAAAAAATGCTGGCCTGCTGAAAAGTCTGTCCAGTATATGCACTCAATACTTGGTCGGGTCTCCTTGTGCATGAATTACTGCATCAATGTAGCATGGCATGGAGGTGATCAGCCTGTGGCACTGCTGGGCTGTAATGGAAGCTCAGGTTGCTTTGATAGAGGCCTTCAGCTCGTCTGCATTGATGGGTCTGGTGTCTGTCATGTTCCTCTTGACAATACTTACAGATTCTCTATCCCTATGGGCTTTAGGTCAGGTGAGTTTGCTGGCCAATCAAGCACAGGAATACCGTGGTTATTAACCCAGGTATTGGTACTTTTGGCCATGTGGGCAGGTGCTAAGTCCCATAAAGCTTGTCATCAGAAGGAAGCATGAAGGGTTGTAAAGTTTCATGGTAGACGGCTGTGCTGACTTTGGACTTGATATAACTCAGTGGACCAACACCAGCAGATGACATGGCTCATCAAACCATCACTGACTGTGGAAACTTCACACTGGACCTCAAGCAACTTGGATTGTGCCTCTTCTCTTCCTCCAGACTCTGGGACCTTGATTTCCAAATGACAGAACAACAGATGTGCAGGTCGGAGGACACCTGGGAAATAGTGACCATAAAGTAATAACCTTTAGATTATCATTCAAAAGAGTGTTTCTTCAGGGAGGAACAAAAATACCAAACTTCAAAACAGCTAAATTTAGCCGGCTAAGAGAGGCCATAGGCCTAACTAACTGGGACAAACTCAAATATAAATATACAGCCACAAAATGGGATATTTTTAAAAGCATCCTAAAATCTAATTGTGAGAGGTACAAACCTTATGGGAATAAAAGGTTAAGGAACAAGAAAAAAAACTATGTGGATAAATAGAACTGTAAAGAAAGCAATACATGACAAAAAGAAAGCATTTAAATCACTAAAACTAAACTTTAATATGTAAAGGACAAATAAAAGCAGCCAAACTAGAGACCGAGAGATTAATTGCAAAGAGAGCAAAACTAACTCTAAAATGTTCTTCAATTATATAAATGGTAAATGTATAAATTTGAAGGTGTCGGCCCTCTACAGAGTAATGAGGGGGGAGTTGCAGAGAGCGATGAGGAGAAAGCAAAGCTATTAAATATATTTTTCTCCACTGTATTCACTGAAGAAAATAAACTGTCAGATGAAATGCAGAATCTAAAAGTTTATTCCCCATTAAAAGTGTCCTGTGTGACCCAGGAAGAAGTACAGCGGCGTCTTAAAAAGATTAAAATAGACAAATCACCAGGACCAGATGGCATACACCCCGTACCCTAAGAGAATTAAGTGTCATAGCCAGACCCTTATTTCTGATATTTGCGGACTCTATACTGACAGGGAATGTTTCACAGGATTAGCGCATAGCAAATGTGATGCCAATATTTAAAAAGGGTCCAAAAACAGAACCGGGAAACTATAGGCCGGTAAGTTTAAAATTTGTCGTGGATAAACTGTTAACATTATACCTTTTTCTCTTTCTTAATTTGTTGTAATGCTTATCACCACTATGTCCTACCTGTCAACAGAACTTTATTATAGTATTCCCGTTTGTTCTTTGTCTAGCAGTTTCTACCCCAGTTGTATGGTTAGAAGGCGTCTAGAGGGCAGTCCTGGCGTCGTTAACCATGGTCCCCAAATAGACTCAAACTTCTTAATTGTTCCTCTTTTATAGTACACTCCCCTCTCTAGTCCAATTATCACATTCATACGTGCAATGTACTCCTCTTTAGTCGATACTGTAGTGCTTACCCAATATTTGGCTATTAGTTTCCTAGCCTGATATAGTGATCTACTTATACCAATACTAATATCCTCTGTGGAGTCGTCATGTAACAGGCCCAGTATACATATTAACGGTTCAGTTGGAAGTCTGATTTTATATACCTCAAAGATAATATCCAGTACTATTTGCCAAAAAGGGCCTATGGCAGTGCATTCCTAAAACATGTGGAGTATGTATGCTTCAGAAATATCACATTTAGGGCAGTTAGATGTGGTACGTATACCCAGCTTATGGAGGAACATGGGTGTCCTGTATACCCTATGTACTAGGAACAGCTGTGAGAGTCTATGCGTCTCACACAGTGATAGCAAAGGGCCCTTAGACAGTACTTCTGACCACTGTGCATCAGTTAAGGGGCCTACCTCGCGGGACCACTTTTCCCTAACATTCAATGAAAAACGGTCCTGATAGAATGAGAGCAATAGCTTGTAGAATACAGAAATCACTCCCTTAGTTTCTTCCCCCTTTCTAATTTCCTCCGCTATCATTGACGCTTCTATAGTCAAATCCATTCTCTTTCCCTGCACTGCCAAGGCGTGACGTAGTTGTAAATATTGGTAGAAATATGTATTGGTGAGGTTAAACTCTTCCTTCAATTGTTCAAAGCTTTTGAAAATCCCATTAGTATAAAGTTGTGACATCCAGTATATTCCCTGTTTTTCCCAAGTACCAAAGCCTTCTAACTTATTTCGTTCAGAGAGATTGGGATTGTTCCTGAGAGGTGTAAGGGCACTACATCCCGAAATTTTAGTGATATCTTTAAGTTTCTTCCATACTTTACAGAAAAAAGTTATGCTCGGGATATAGTCTGGAGGATGATTGACTGAGCCAAGTTGCAGTATATACCCTGGTGGCCTTCCTCCCATCATATAAGACATCAGCGCGCCTACTGAGCCCGAGCTGCCCACTGTACCCCATGTTTTGCACTGCTGAGCCTGTGCCGCCAAAAAGTATAACCATGGGTTGGGGATTGCCAGTCCTCCATTATCCTTGTCCCTTTGTAGGCTTTCTAAACAGCTTCTTGGAGACTGCTTACTCCATATCAGGGACCTGAATAAGCCCTGTATTTTATAGAAGTGTCGGATTGGTATCCACACTGGGCTGTTGTGCAATACATAGAGAAATTGTGGCATTAGTACCATTTTAACTAAATTAGCTCTTCCAATAATTGATAGTGGCAACTTACACCAGCTAGTCACCTTTTTTTGTATTCCTGTCAAGTAGTGGGTTCAAGTTTAAATTGATGTAGTCTTGTGATCTATATGACACCTGTATTACTAGGTATTTGGAAGTTGTGGCTATTTGTAGAGGGGCTATCTCATCCTGGAGCGATATCGGTGCAGAACCCAGAGGGAGCATGACTGATTTGTCCCAATTTATGGTTAGACCTGAATAAGTACCAAAATATTCAATAAGCTTCATTACATGAGATATAGACTGGTCAATTTTGTCCAAAAAGAGCAACATGTCATCAGCATAGAGTGCAATTTTCTCTTCTATACTTCCATATACTAGACCTGTCACTTTGGAATCAGTATGTATTATCTGTGCCAGGGGTTCCACAAGAAAAGAATCGGCGACAGGGGACATCCCTGATGCTTACCTCTCTCGTTCCTCCCATAGACATCTGCAAATTAAGGTATAGTCGTCTAATATTGATGGCTGTAGATTTACCCGGCATAAAGCCAGTTTGGTCCCCATGGATCAAGCTAAGGATTACCTTTGCCAGCCTATTGGCCAAAACTTTGGCCAGCAACTTGACACCTGTGCATAACTAAGATATAGGCCAATAGGACTCCGGGCATGTGAGATCCTTACCAGGCTTGGGCAGCACTATTAATGTCAAACTAATTTAATCAGTTTCTATGAGGAGGTAAGTTCTAGACTTGACGGCGGCGAATCAATGGATGTCGTATATTTGGACTTCTCCAAAGCATTTGACACTGTGCCACATAAAAGGTTAATAAATAAAATGAGAATGCTCGGACTGGGAGAAAACGTCTGTATGTGGGTAAGTAACTGGCTCAATGATAGAAAACAGAGGGTGGTTATCAATGGTACTCACTCAGATTGGGTCACTGTCACTAGTGGAGTACCTCAGGGGTCAGTATTGGGCCCTATTCTCTTCAATATATTTATTAATTATCTTGTAGAAGGCTTGCACAGTAAAATATAAATTTGGGTTGGATTAACAGGCAAGGCTGTACTGAGAATGTGTATATAAAATAGTGCAAAAAGTATTATGGAATTCTATAGTGAAGAAATATGAAGAGAACTGATTTAATGTAACCACCTTAGTAATTCTTTAACATCAGCTGTTATAATTAAAATAAATGAATAAAATGATAATTATCAGTCAAAAATGGTAACTAATTATTGCTACCATGATGGTGTTTAAATTCCAACTTATATAAAAAAAAAATTATTCATACAAAAAGTTCTGATAGTTGCAATTTAATAAAGCAAAAAAAAAAAAAAGGGAATAGTAATAAAAATTGGATGAAAATCAATTAAATAAATAATTCAAAAAATCTATAAATGTCCTTATATACAGTATAATATTATAATTTAGTTCAGTATTTCCATGATTATTGAATGGAGTTGCTGTTTATCATATTAATCCAAAGGGTTAAAAATGTCTTCTTCAGTGATTGTGAAAAGAAACTCGGGGAAAATGTGGAAAAATGTGAAGGAATATAAAAGGTTTATAAAAAAGAAATATATATAAATATAAGATTGGTGATAGGTGATATAAAGTTGATGTTTCCGTAATATTGATATTAAAAATTAATTGTAATAAGTGATGGTGTCCCTTTGATTATTGCACTGACTGATTAATGTCCTCAATCCATTCATTTATAATATACAATGTTCATACTGAGCTCAGTAATTGATTCAATATTGAATATTTGTGTTTGCTACAGTGTAGCTTGATTACCGTACTGATGTCTGTACTGGGAGAAATTTAGTGCTCTCACCGGCTGTGTCTTTCCGTTCAGCAAGCGGTGTAGTGATGGTTTCCTAGAGTTGGCGTCCCACGTGTTAGCGCGCCTTTACTCCGAACTATTTGAATCTCCGCTGTGTTCGGGGATTGTAGGAATCTCACCCCGGCTGAGTATTTAGCCCAACTGTCTTCCGCAGTCTGCGATATTACCTCTTTTTGATGGGTTATGTTAATGTATACTTGACACTTTCGGTGTGTATATTTTAATACAAGAAGCTTCTTTATATTGCATTTATATAATCCTCAAACGCATTTCGGAGCTTACACACTCCTGTTAATAAAGCCTGTTAATCCAACCAATCAATAGAGCACCTTAATCCATATATCGCGGTAGGTGAGCCACCACATACCTACAGTATATCTATATTTAGAGGACAGTATACTGTATATATATACTACAGAGGACAGTATACTGCTACAGAGGGATCTGGATAGATTGGAGGCTTGGGCAGAGAAGTGGCAGATGAGCTTCAACACTGACAAATGTAAGGTTATGCACATGGGAAGGAATAATGCAAGTCACCCGTACATACTAAATGGGTAACGCTGGTAACTGCGTAACGCTGACATGGAAAAGGACCTAAGAATTTTAGTGAACAGCAAACTAAGTTTTAAAAACCAGTGTCAGGCAGCTGCTGCCAAGGCCAATAAGATAATGGGTTGCATCAGAAGGGGCATAGATGCCCGTGATGAGAACATAGTCCTACCACTTTACAAATCACTGGTCAGACCACACATGGAGTACTGTGTACAGTTCTGGTCTCCTGTGAACAAGGCAGACATAGCAGTGCTGGAGAGGGTTCAGAGGAGGGCAACTAAAGTAATAACTGGAATGGGGCAACTACAGTACCCTGAAAGATTATCAACATTAGGGTTATTCACTTTAGAAAAATATGACTAAGGGGAGATCTAATTACTATGTATAAATATATCAGGGGTCAGTACAGAGATCTATCCCATCATCTATTTATCCCCAGGACTGTGACTGTGACGAGGGGACATCCTCTGCGTCTGGAGGAAAGAAGGTTTGTACACAAACATAGAAAAGGATTCTTTACGGTAAGAGCAGTGAGACTATGGAACTCTCTGCCTGAGGAGGTGGTGATGGGGAGTACAATAAAGGAATTCAAGAGGGGCCTGGATGTATTTCTGGAGTGTAATAATATTACAGGCTATAGCTACTAGAGGGGGGTCGTTGATCCGGTGAGTTATTCTGATTGGAGTGGGGAGGGAATTTTAAGTGGGGAAAATTGGCTTCTACCTCACAGTTTTTTTTTTGCCTTCCTCTGGATCAGTGCAGTTTCTAGGTAAAATTTCTCTCAGGGCGAGTGTCAAAAAAAACTCCCCCCCCCCCCCCCCCCCCCCCCGCCCTCAAAACTGCTCGATGAAATAAGTGTCTCCCCATTGTAAAAAATGTGTCGGCGGCGCGTGAGGTACAGTGAGTGAGCGCCGCCGCCCGCACTGCCTGCCTGTGGGGGGACATTATTTTTAATAAGGATCACTATGGACATTATTTAGAATGGAGGCTGCTGTGGGTGTCATTATAACTATAATGTCTGATAGGCCTAGTCCTGAACTGAGTTATATTACCCTGCCCATGCCCTGTATAATAATGTACCCTGATACCCCTTAGTTATATTATCCCAGCGGGGTAATATAATTAAGGGGTATCAGGGATGGGTACATTATTATACAGGGCATGGGCAGGGTAATATAACTCAGCTCAGGACTAGGCCTATCAGACATTATAGTTATAATGACACCCACAGCAGCCTCCATTCTAAATAATGTCCATAGTGATCCTTATTAAACTTAATGTCCCCCACAGTGACAGTGGCCCCCACTTTCATGTCTGCCACAGTGGCCCCCGCCCCCCATTGTAATTAATGCCCCCCCACCACAGACCATCCACAGTGTCCCTGTCCCCATTGTAAAAATATTGTTTGTTTATTTAATTTAACCACATTGCACCCGAGTCGACTCACCCAGTGACCCACTGTCCCGGATCCTCACAGCAGGCTTCTTTTCAGCAATGTTACCGCTCAGGGCGGGCGGTAACAGGCAGGCAGTGCGGCACTCACTGTACGTCACGCGCCTGCGCCGCCAAGTGGGAGGAGCAGGCGCGTGACGTCAGTAAGTGCCGCCCGCACGTACCGGAGCTGAGTGACTGGACTCGGTACGTACGGACAGAGGACTCGGCACTCGGGCGCAGGCGAGATATCAGAGGGAGGGAGCCAGGGGGGCGCACGGCACGAGAGTAATAACAGACAGAGAAAAGACAAGAGGGCGCCTCTGCCGGCGCCCCCCTTCTGACAGCGCCCCGGGCGGCCGCCTGGCCCGCCTGCCCCTAGAAACGGCCCTGCTCTGGATCAACTTGCAGGATAACAGGCCGAACTGGATGGACAAATGTCTTTTTTCGTCCTTATATACTATGTTACTAAGTGCAAAATTTACTTTCATCTATAAACAGGACTTTGGACCAGTCCTTTTTCTCCTTAGCCAAGGTAAAAAGCTTCTGACGTTGTCTCTGGGTCATGAGTGGCTTGACACAAGGAATACAACAGTTGTAGCCCATGTCCTGGATATGTCTGTGTATGGTAGCTTTTGAAGCACTGTCTCCAGCCGCAGTCCACTCCTTGTTAATCTCCCCAAATTATTCAATGGTATTTTCTTAACAATCCTTTCCAGGCTGCGGTTATCCTTGTTGCTTGTGCACCTTTTCTACCACACTTTTTTTCCTTCCAGTCAATTTTCCATTAATATGCTTGGATACAGCACTCTGTGAACAGACAGGTTCTTTAGCAATGACCGCTTGTGGCTTACCCTCCTTGTGGAGGGTGTCAGTGACTGTCTTCTGGACAACTGTCAAGTCAACAGTCTTCCCCATGATTGTGTAGCCTACTGAACCAGACTGAGGGACCATTTAAAGGCTCAGAGAACCTTTGCAGGTGTCATGTCTTGATTACCTGATTTAAGTGTGACACCATGGGGCACATTTATTAAGACCGGCGTTTTAGACCTACTACTACTGGATGTGCCACAGGTCATATGTTGCACTTAGTAAAGAGAGACTTTTATACGTTTACTTCTGGCCTAATTCTTCAAACTACCTTTTCACTGCACGGATCCCCAGGGAGCGATGGCCTGAGGGAGTACACTGACACAACACCTCATCAGGTCCACTACCACTCCCATCCTCTGCACTGGCTTCTCAGGAGCTCGCTGTACTTGTTTTGAAAAAATATCAATAGAGCACTACCCTGTGTAATAGGAATCTGATTTGAGGACCTCACACGACCTTTAAATGCCTCAAGCTCCACACACTTATCAGGATCTTTTTCTACTCCCAACAGGCTCATTAAATCACATGTAGCCGATGACTGTACACGATTAAAAGTTCTCATTCAAACTCAATCCTAAGGGACTCAAATAAGCAGGAGAATTACCTTCCAACACATCTCTCTGTTGTACGTTACTTCCCGAATCACGATTCTAACTTACATAAAGACGCATAATAATCAGCTTCACAATGCTCCTGATCAAATCTATCAGTAATACAGTCATTCAAACCCCTACATAATAGATTAATGCAATCCTATAGGAGAGAAATACCAGATATACTGATCACCATATTTACATCAATCACATCATGATCCACAGAAAGCAAGTCCAATTTCTCTATCTTATTTACATCACCAGTCCCAGGGATCTGCCCACAGCAGGAGTTCTTATATTGTCCATCCTTTAGTTCTTCATCTAATTCTTGTACTTGTAGTTTCACACTTGTTTCCTCTTCATGTCTATGGATCGCCATTGTTCACAATGCATTTTATATAGACAAAATTTATTTTGTAGAATTCTGTCACAAAATGACATTTTGTGCAACAATTTCAATTCTGTAATTCTGTCACAAAATTACATTCTGTGTGACAAAATAACATTGTGTGTGACAAAATAACATTCTGTGCGACCAACTGTATTCTGCGTGAATGCCAGAATTGTATCACAAAATACCATTCTGTGCGACAAAATGACATTCTGTGCGACAAAATAACATTTTGTCCGACCATATTCTTCATGACAAAATGCCATTCTGTATCACAAAATAACATTCGGTGCGACAAAATGTGTCACAAAATGAATTCTGTGTAACTATGGGGCTATGGGACGTCATTTGTTCAGTGTATTTTGTCACACATTATAGGCAAAATAAAATTTGTAGAATTCTATGTCACAAAATGTCATTCTGCGACAAAATAAAATTCTGTCTGACAAAATGACATATGTGCAAAATGACATTCTGTGTGACAAAATGCCATTCTGTAATTTTGACTCACAGAATTCAGCATTCTACAAAATGAATTTTGTCTATACAAAATCCATTTTGTGCCACAAAATTCACTGTGAACAATGGCGCCCCATACATGCCTCCCTCTCTTTTCTCTGTTCTCTCCTCCATCTTTGTCTCCCTCGTTGTGTCTTTCCCCACAACCTAAAGGAACTTCCAGTAAATTACTGTCATTATTCACACCATCCAGGAACCAGTATCCTCTGCAGGGCTTGAATCTGATCCGCTAATCAGGATTTTTATTAACTCGCTGATGTCCACTCATCTCTGATCTTTTCCTTGTCCGTCTGATCATATAATTAAATATTTTGTCCGTGTCAGTTTTATCTCTCATAAACTTAACTCTCTTCTGTTCTTTGATTTCATTTTTAGATGATATCAGTTTTATTATTCAATTATTATAATTTTTTTTACAAAAACCTTGATATTGAGATTCTGTGAGCCAGGATTTTAATTCATTCTTTAGTTTATTTAATTCAGCTGTTACAATCTCATATTCCTTCTCAGATCGCTTCAATACCTTATGCATTAAAAGAGACGTGCCACGAAAAATATTCTACATTCTACAAACCAGCATCTGGATCTGAACACTTTTGTTTTTGCATGTAATTAAAAATGTACTACATCTACTGAGCTATTTAATAAAATGTATCTGTATAGCTCCACCGGCTGTTTGTTCTTTTCATTACTTCTTGTCCACCTCACTGAGTGGTCGCACGCGCTCATTTTAAATCTTCACCTGTCACCTGCCATATCTTTTGTTAGGAGCTGTGGCAATTATAGGGAAAGAGCTACAATAAAAGCACACACCCCCTGAGCTGACGGCCTAAAACAAATCTAGAACAATAGAAACAATGAATGGGGAGATCTCTGGACCCATGTGAGGTACAAGGCTGGTTCTAGCTTTTTTTTTTTGAAAGGTATTGTCATCTTCTATATGATGTCTGATTTTCATTTTTACATCAATCATGGTATAGCCCCTTTAAATTCAAAGAAAGTTGTAACTGGACCTCTTTCCATTCCTTTACAAACTCCAAATCTTTTGCATATTGCGACACCTGCTTGCACACATGGAATCCTCTTGGGATACGATTACACTCATAAAATTTTAAGGAATTAATAGTCCAAAATAAGCGAACATCTCTTCCAGCCAAATTATTCATAGGGCTCTGTAATGTTCTTGTCCTTAAAGGGGTTGTCTCCCTTCAGTAAGTGGCATTTATCATGTAGAGAAAGTTAATACGAGGCACTTACTAATGTATTGTGATTGTCCATATTGCTTCCTTTGCTAGCTTGATTCATTTATCCATCGCATTATACACTGCTTATATTTTACCACGAGTGGAAATTTTTTATTGGGAGGAGGCTACCAGACGTGTGTCTAAAACAACAGTTTAGCGAACCCTACTGCATATGGGGCTCCGAAGAGTGCTCCTCTGCTAATGAAGCAGCACCAGCACAAAGGGCTTCATTTTTCGGGGCAGTATCGGAATCCGATGATTGGTAAAGAGTTGTCTTCTTCAATGAGTCTTCAATGAGTCACATTTTCTGCTTCAGTAAATGGATGGACGTTGACGTGTCAGGTCAGAAACATCAGAGAACAAGCACCCTGCAACCATTGCTGGAAGAACACAAGATGGCGGTGGCAGAGTTATTGTCTGGGGAATGTTTTCGGGGCATTCTCTGGGCCCACTCATCCATGTGGAAGCCAGTCTCAACCGATTTGGGTATGAATCCATCCTTGCAGATCACATACACCCATACATGCTGATTGTCTACCCTGGGGTGGATGGGATCTTCCAGCAAAACAATGTGACATGTCACACGGCTAGAAATGTCCAACATTGGTTGGAAGAGCATGACCAAGACTTCCAAGTACTACCTTTCCCCCTAATTTCTGAGAACCCAATTGAGTAGCTATGGGAACAACTCGATCATCGTGTTCTCTCTATGGATCCTCCCCCACGCTCCCTTCAGCAGCTGTGGGATGCACTGCAGTCAGCATGGCTCCAGATAGCTGTGACCACCTACCAGGACCTTACTGAGTCACTCCCAGCCCGTCTAGCTGCTGTCCGGGCTGCACGCGGCGGTTACTCTGGATATTAGCTGGTGGTCATAATAATGTGACTCGAATGTGTATGTGTGGACTTTATTGGTGATGCCTTATTGTTTTTTTCTTTCTCACAATGCATTTTTGTTTAATGTTAAATGGAGGCCTGTGGCTCCAACCTTTGCTGATCTTTTTTTATCTGATTTTGAAGCTACATTTTTTTTAAATATATAAAATGTGGTGTTGATTTATCAGCGGCGTATTGTTGGATCGGAATTGGAATTTGATGAATTTATGGAATATATCAATCACACTCACTTTGGCAATCAAAGGATTCATATTTTGGATGTGGAATTATATGTATTGGATGGGGTATTAAAACTCAAGGATACCGAAAACAGACAACCACTAATTCCCTTTTACATTGTTCAAGTTATCATCCTATACATGTGTAAAGGGAAGTACCTTATGGTCAATTCTTATGTTTAATAATATTTTATTGAAGCATAAATGATATTTAGTACAACATTGACTTACAATCTGAGAAACTGTCCATGTAGTACATAAAAAGCACATCCGGTACAATATTTTCTAACTTACGTCACAAGCGTATTGATATAGTAACTGTCAAATATATTGAGATCCAATCATGATAGATGACCAAGAAAGAAAAAAAGAAAAAGGGGGAATGAGAGTGTGGAGTGGGGGGGGGGGGGGGGGGGGATAGAGGGGAAGGTAAAAAAAAATGACAAGCATAATAAAACGAACATTGTCAATAATAACATATCAACAACAGTGTGTCCACAGATGAAAATAGTCTCATCTATAAGAAGTAGAGCTGAATGAAATATGAGGTTCAAAGAGGGGAGAAACCTCTGTAGTGTTCCCAAGGTTTCTATATCCTGGAAAACCTCCGTGAAGTCCCCGTCTCCCAACCGGCAATTTATTCCATGTAATAGATGTTATCACTCTTTTGTACCCAAAGGGTCATCGGGGGTGGAGCTGTATTTTTCCAATATGTAGCTACTAAGATTCTAGCTGATGCCAACAAAATTTTGTCAGTTTTCTAGTATACGTTGTACCTACTCCGTGTCTCAGTAGGTTCAGAAGGCATGGTTGTGGAGAGTGGGGAATGTTTTGTCCACATATCCAAGAGATAGTTTTACATATCTCCTGCCAAAAGGTATTTATAATAGAACACTCCCACCAAATGGAGAAGAAAGTTCCTAGTGAAGATTTACATCTCCAACAGAATGGATCGCAGGTCGGAATAAGAACCTGTAGTCTCTGCGGAGTATAGTATCACCTGGTCAGAACCTTCCACAAATTCTCTTGTAACCTCACACACGTTGAAACTGCAAGAGGTGAACAAAGTAGGCTAGTCTTTTCCCCCTCCGTGGTGTGGAGGTCTGTTTCCCAATTTTTAAGAAATGTCAGATTATTAGATCTAGTACTATGCTCGCATATATAGTAGATATCTTATTTCTTAGTTCCCTATGAATGAGAGCAATTTTTTTCAAATTTAAGGATGATATGATACTCTGAGAGTATGGCGTACTCATCTATACTCTACTTTAATGACCAATCCATTGTCTCCCTTACTGAGGATTCAAGATTTGAAATGTCTCTTACTAAGTCATGTAAGTCTATTTCATTAACATTTATAGATCTTTTAGATGGAAAGTTCTCCCTCCTTGAAGGATGAGAGTCACATACACAACTGAACATTACATTTACTACATTACAATTGCTACATATCTTACATTATGTTAAGAGAGTGGTTATTCCCAGCTCGCCAACGGGGGGTTGGCAAGCTGGGAATAGCCACTCTCTTAACATAATGTAAGATATGTAGCAATTGTAATGTAGTAAATGTAATGTTCAGTTGTGTATGTGACTCTCATCCTTCAAGGAGGGAGAACTTTCCATCTAAAAGATCTATAAATGTTAATGAAATAGACTTACATGACTTAGTAAGAGACTGTCACGGCTGAGGATGGGGGAAACCCTCAGCCGTGTGCCGAAGGAAGATGGTCGCTGCTTGACCAGGACGACAGAGTTAGGGAGCGGGTCACCTCCTACAGCGTCCCTAACCTGACCCTAACTCCTACCTGCATGGGCCGACCTTTAAGGTAGGAGGACCCATGCGCAGGAACCTCTGAGCCCTGACTTACCCTCCGACCGGTCCCTGGGCTAGGAGTCAGGGTAAGACATCCTGTTCCTTCTGGATATGGAGGAACAGGAGTCTCACTGGCCAAGCTGCAAGCAAGGGGGAACAAATGCAACCTATGGCAATGGCAGGTACTTGCCACAAGCATAACAGAGATCTACCACAGACAACAAAGCCTGGAACCCATGTGGATGTACTGCCCACAGACAGCAGGACTCAGCACACAAACACACAACACACGGGAACCCAGGACCACAGGTGCAATAAAGAAACATACAACCAAACACATCTTCAAGACACCAAAGGACATATATATTTGCTATGACCAGAAGGATGGCCCCCACTTGCAGTTGGTAAGTAACCAGGAGGATGTCTACAGCCAGCATGGCTGAAACACCCTCTCTGGCTACTGCCTACAACTGAGGCTTTATAGGGCCAAGAGGCCACACTCAACAATCATACACATCCCGTGACTCACACACACTGAAAGGGAGTTAACCCTTCCAACACCACAGAAGGGAAAACATAACTTAAAGGGGAAGTGTCCAAACAACAAACACACTGTGGCGGTTGCCGCAGGCAACGACATGGGTGGCAAGCGTCTCCTGGGAGTCAGCCCGAAGGCCGGGACACTGCCACCACATGTACAACATACAACCAAACGTTGCCACGGACAGCCACAGTGAAGGGAAAATGTCAGTGCACACGAAACATAAACAAAGTGCACACAGACATACAAAAGTGCTACAAACGCGCGCACAACTCCAAGGGAACCGCACACATAGCTGTTGTCCGCGGCAACCGCACTTGAGGCCAACAACATTATGCCTCAAGCTGCGGTTGACACTACAACCCAAAACCGCGGGCAACTGTATGCGGCTCCCAATGAGTCACGGCCATAACATGGTCGTGACAGAGACATTTCAAATATTGGAGAGGAGCCCCACATCAAATCTTGAATCCTCAGTAAGGGAGACAATGGATTGGTCATTAAAGTAGAGTATAGATGAGTACGCCATACTCTCAGAGTATTTCTAGTAAGGAGGTTAGACGTTTCTTTAAAGGCGTAATGCTCTCCCAGCCCAAGAAACAAGGAACGCAATGGCACAGTCACCATTGATGCCGCCGCTTGAATGTCCAATCTATTCCCTCGCTGTCTCAGCCATTACAGACATCTCTGACCCTTAATAGATCTATAGTACAGCAAAAAAAATCTGGTAAACCAACACCTCCCTGCTTATTTGGTTGTACTAGGAGACAGTGAGGCAATCTTTGCTTAGATCTCCTCCATAGATATTTAGATATAATCATACATACGCAATTGTGCAAAGAAAGAAGCTGGGTGTCACAGGGCGCCGACGAGGTGCTCCTTCTCATCAGCGTCACCGGCTCCCTGTAGATAGATCGGAACGAGGACACGTGCTGCGTCCTCGTCTCCAGAATAACAAGGGGCAGGGAGAACCCGTCCGCGCACGTCTTTCCAGTGTGGCTGGCATCCTCCGCTTTCATGGTAACAGGGCTGAGTCTGAGCGCCGAGCTGAGCACTTGGCGCTCAGCTGGATACAGGAGAGCTTAGGTTTCCATCCTCGATTTAATTCTTGTTCTTCTGTTTCCTCACTTAACCCTGAGGCTAATAGTGTTACTTCAGAGCTGTGCATAGTCTGGGCTCAGGTTCAATCGAACCTCGAAAAAGCCCAGGAGGTTCAGAAAATTAAAGCTAATAGGAAACGTTCTAAGGGGGTGGATTTTAAAGTGGCTCGTGTTTTGACTCGCTGTGCCTGCTCCTTGTTTCTGCTGCGACTTCCTGGTTTTGACTTTTGCTATCTGACTTTCTGTATTGTCTGTCTTGTTTATCCATCCCACACTTACGTAAGTTAGAGACAGCCGCCCAGTTGCGCTCCCTTTTTTAGGACGGGTAAGTGCAAGTAGGCAGGGACAGAGACGTGGGTGGCAGTCAGGGGTGCACTACTCCCTACCCCCTATTCATGACAGAATCACAGGCCATATCTCACCATGAACCCTCTGCCAAGTCTCACTGATCATGTTCAGAACCTTGCTCAGATTGTCCCGGAGTTGGGGGAAAGGTTGCTAGCGCAAGAATCTGCTGGTAACCTATCTGTCCTAAATCCACCCCACTACAAGCGGAGCCCCTTGTTAAGTTACCAGATCGCTTTTCTGGGGACCGCAAATGTTTTTGGGCTTTTAAAGAAAGTTGTAAACTGTATTTTCATCTGAGCCCTCATTCTTCTGGTTCAGAACAACAAAAAGTTGGAATTATTATTTCCTTACTACAAGGCGACCCACAGGATTGGGCATTTTCATTGCCTCCCGACTCTCAGTGTCTTAGGTCTGTTAATGCATTTTTTCAGGCTCTTGGGGTTCTGTATGATGAACCAGACAGGGCGACCATGGCAGAGAGTCAGCTTAAGTCCCTTGTGCAGGGTGACTGGCCAGTAGAGGATTATTGTACTCAGTTCAGTAAAATGGTGCACTTCGTTCCTCTGACCAAGCTCCCTAATGCCAATACCCTGGCTTCTTTATTTATTGACCAAGTTGTACGATTGCATGAAGTTCCGGAGAATATTGTATCTGACAGGGGTGTCCAGTTCGTTTCTAAATTTTGGAGAGCCTTTTATCTAAGATGTGAAATTTCATTGTTCTTTTCGGCAGCCTTTCACCATGAGACAAATGGTCAAACGGAACGGTTGAATCAGGCTGTTGAACAATTTTTAAGGTGTTACATCTCTGATAATCAGCAGTTGTGGGCGAGATATCTTCCTTTGGCAGAGTTCGCAATTAATAACCGTGTGAACTCTGCCACTGGAGTATCTCTGTTTTTCTGTAACTTAGATTTCCATCCTCGATTTAATTCTTGTTCTTCTGTTTCCTCACTTAACCCTGAGGCTAATAGTGTTACTTCAGAGCTGTGCATAGTCTGGGCTCAGGTTCAATCGAACCTGGAAAAAGCCCAGGAGGTTCAGAAAATTAAAGCTAATAAGAAAACGTTCTAAGGGGGTAGATTTTAAAGTCGGCGAGAAGGTTTGGTTGTCCACCAAAAATCTGTTGTTAAAAGTGTCTTCTAGGAAGTTTGCGCCACGATTTGTTGGACCATATGAAATTGTCGACATTATTAATCTAGTATCATTTAGGTTGAAGCTGCCAAACTCGTTTCGTATTTACAACGTATTCCACAAATCCTTGCTTAAGAAATATATTTCGCCTGTAGTTCCTTCAGAGGGATTCCCTTCTCCGGTAGAGATGGACAGACAAAATGAATATATCATATCTAAGATCTTCGATGTCAGGAAAGTTCAAAATTTATTTCAATACCTTGTCCATTGGAAAGGTTATAGACCAGAAGAGAGGTCCTGGGTGCCGGTGAATAGGATGCATGCTACCAGGTTGATTAAAAAGTTCCATCTTGCTCATCCGGAGAAACTGTCTCCGGTGACTTGGGGTCCGGTGGCCCCTCGTAGAAGGGGGGGTACTGTCACAGGGCGCCGATGAGGCGCTCCTTCTCATCAGCGTCGTCGGCTCCCTGTAGATAGATCAGAATGAGGACACGCGCTGCGTCCTCGTCTCCAGAATAACAAGGTGCGGGGAGGACCCGGCCGCGCACGTCTTTCCAGCGTGGCTGGCGTCCTCCGCTCCTATGGTAACAGGGCTGAGTCTGAGCACCGAGCTGAGCACTCGACGCTCAGCTGGATACAGGAGAGCAAGTCATGTGACGCTGGCCACATCCCATGACTCCTGCTCCTCACTATTTAACAGGCAGCCTTCTGGCCACAGGTTGCCTGTGATTAAGGTCCTTACCTAGTGTATACTGCTGCATTACTTCCTCTGATTTTCGGTATTCATTCTCAGCTCATGTTTTGACTCGTCCTTGTCTTCTCCCTGTGTATTAAGGTATCTCCTGGTATTGACTCTCGGCTCGTGTTTTGACTCTTCTTCACCCGCTCCTTGTATCTTGTTGTTATCTCCTGGTTTGACTCCTGGCTCATGTTTTGACTCGCTGTGCCTGCTCCTTGTTTCTGCTGCGACTTCCTGGTTTTGACTTTTGCTATCTGACTTTCCGTATTGTCTGTCTTGCTTGTCCATCCCGCACTTACGTAAGTTAGAGACAGCCGCCCAGTTGCGCTCCGTTATCTAGGACAGGTAAGTGCAAATAGGCAGGGACAGAGGCGTGGATGGCAGTCAGGGGTGCACTACTCCCTAACCCCTATTCGTGACACTGGGATTGGTATAGTATCTTAGAGGACATAATAGTTTTTATTAAAGCACGTCTGCGATTGGAAAGGCGTTTCCCACGAGTCTATAAGTGATTTGATTGTTTGAGGTAGGTCCCGTGTTACTGGATCACCAAGAAGCTTAATCGACTCCCTCGACCACTGAAAAGGTCAACCCGCAGCCAGGCTTTGTTGGGTAAGGGAGTCTAATGTTACATTGAGCACTTGGGATTTAGATGGGTTGATCAAGAAGTTAGATAGCACTCCAAATTTATTCAAGATCGATTAAATTGCAGGGAGTGCCTGTCGGGGGTTATAAATCAGTGAATGCAGCGACCTGCTGTTGGATTCCCCCTAACTGTATCCCCTCCATTGATATTTGGAAGCAAGGATTCAATAACCAAATCAAACAGTAAAAGGGAAAGGGGGAAACCTTGTCGGGTGCTACTTTGAATCGTGAAGAGAGAGGGGGAAGAACCGTGTTTACTAGGACTCGTGCAGTGGGACTATTGTACATGTCCATAATATGTATGTATTGAGAGGCAAAGTGATATTTGTGCAATACCCTAGTCACGAGCAACCAGTTTACTTGGTCAAAGGCCTTGTCGGCATCGGTGCTGAGAAGAACTATTGGAGTTGATCGTTTCCGGGCATGGTGTATAAGGTGAAGAAGGTGGATGGTGTTCATGTGGCCTTCTCTGCCTGCAACTAATTCAACCGGTTGGGAGAATGAGTTGGAGTCATAATGCTAACATCTTAGCATAAAGCTTCAGGCCTGTATTTTTTTATGAAATAGGGTGATAACTTGCACTTCTTTAGGAATGATTGTGACTGTCCCATGCAAAATATGCAGAGGCAAAAGGACTCCCTGAAGCAGGGACGGACTGGGAACATAAAATGGCCCTGAAAAAAATACTAAAAGTGGCCCTGTATTGAAGTTGGGTCCAAACTGATGGAAGGCAGGGCCAGCAATACCATAACTTGGCACATTATACCACCCCAACAGAGCCAAATACCACAGTCCATCATAAAAATACTGCCCCAGCAGTACAAAATACACCCCCAAAAACTTCCGCTGGCCAGCTGTGTTGAGAGCCCAGGCGGGGCCCTGGGCATCGGCCCATCAGGAAATTTCCCTGTAAGTTCTATGGACAATCCACCCCTGCCCTGAAGTGTTTCATTGCAGACTCTCAAAGGCTTGGGCAGTAAGAGAGACCAAAGGGTTTTATAATAAAGTAGGGGTAGTCCATCCGGGCCTGGGCTTTTATGCAAGGGGGTCAGACGGACCGCTGTGTTAAGTTATTCTATGGTAAAAGGGCGTGATATGGAAGCAACCTGTTCAGTGGTCAAGCGAGGCAGGTGAATAGATTTTAGCCATGTGTCAATATCTTTAGTCCTATTAGCTATTGCCTGGGACTCCTCTTTTCCCCTTATGTTCTAGAATTGTAGATAAAACTCACTAAAGCGGGCCTATATATCGGGCCTATTGGTTTAACCTATATATCTCCCACTTATTGAACGATCCATCGGCCGTGTCAGACTGGAGTTCCTTGGTCCTACCAGAGGATATGGTTCTGAGGTTCTACCCTCCATCTCTATAGAACATGCGCTCATCCACTTTCTATTCCATCGTAATCTATTTTATTCTACACTCACAGGTCATGTCACCAATAAGGCCTAAAAGATCATTTGTAAATCAGCTTATAAGAAAAAAAGCCTAGTGACAAGTGACTGGCTCCAAATTCAGCTCCACCATGGAATTGTCTTCCGTTGGACCTTTGTAATTATCTTCTGCTAAACCTTTGGAATTATCTTCTGCTGGGCCATTTATTCTCTTAGGCTAAGGTCACATCTGCATCAGAATTCACTCTGGTGACACCAACAGCATCAGACAGATCCCATTGGCTATAATGGGGCCAGTTGGGTTTCCAGTATGGATTGCGGCATTCTGCCAGACTATACTGCTATACTGCTACATGCATTTATTTATTTATTTTTGCCGAAATCTTCTGACAAAACCTCTGCCACATATGTGAACCTATCCTTAGTCACATCTGTTTTTGGGTGCCAACCATTACAGCTCCAACACTAGTTGTCGCTCAGCTCTCCCAAAAGTGTAAGTGTACCTGTAGGTGGCCACAGCACCTATTCTTCATATGGCCTTTACTATAATGGGAGTTTTCTTGCAGCCTTATTCATTCATGTGAAGCAGTTTTAGCGTTCTCCACCCCTGTTATCTGTGCACACAGCAGTGTACTGCATGTTCTCCCATAGGCTGTGTAAGGACAGATAAGAGACATAGGAGCGGTTATACCCAGGCGGTATCTGTGTGCGCAGAGACCCCACACCTTCACTGCTTTTTTGTACAAGCCTGCTGATGTAGATCATTTTCAACCGACACAGCTAAGACGGGGCGAGGATCCCAGTATATGGGACAGATAATATCCTGTAACACGCCATGGACTGTCCAGATAAAAAAAGGGTAGTGCCAGTCAGAACAAACATTTCATATCTGGGTACCATGTGAACCATAGAGACCAGACGCCTTAACATGTATAGCTTGGAAGAAAGACGAGACAGAGGGGATATGATAGAAACTTTTAAATACATAAAGGGAATCAACAAGGTAAAAGAGGAGGGAATATTTAAAAGAAGAAAAACTACCACAAGAGGACATAGTTTTAAATTAGAGGGGAAAAGGTTTAAAAGTAATATCAGGAAGTATTACTTTACTGAGAGAGTAGTGGATGCATGGAATAGCCTTCCTGCAGAAGTGGTAGCTGCAAATACAGTGAAGGGGTTTAAGCATGCATGGGATAGGCATAAGGCCATCCTTCATATAAGATAGGGCCGGGGGCTATCCATAGTATTCAGTATATTGGGCAGACTAGATGGGCCAAATGGTTCTTATCTGCCGACACATTCTATGTTTCTATCTGTAGAATGGTTCTGACCCACCATAGTAATATAGAGTCAGACCTGTACTTCTATTAGGGATTACAAAGAATCAATAGTGACTCCTTTTGGGAACCGCACATTGCCGCATTTCCGCATTTTGGGAACCGCACATTGCCGGCACTAATAGAATATGCCTGTTCTTGTCCGCAATTGCGGACAAGAATAGAACATGTTCTATTTTTTTCAGGATCGGAATTGCGGACCCGGAAGTGCGGGTCCGCAATTCCGTATCCGGGCAGCACATAGAAATGAATGGGTTCGCAATTCCGTTACGCAAAATGCTAAACGAAATTTCGGACGTGTGAATGGACCCTAACATTGCAGTTTTTCCACGCGAAAATCCACACGGAAAAAGAGAAGTACATGATCCACAGGTGTGAAGGCAGCCTAACGCTGGGAGCCATGATGCGTGTAGTAGACATGAGAGGCCGCTCCTTGGCTGCAGCGCTCATGTGCTGGTAGCCTGCCAATCGGAGAGCGATTGGAGAAGTATTGTTTTCTTTTCTTTATAACATTTGCTGCTGTTTTTTTCAAAGATTGGATAACCCCTTTAACATCATTAAATTATAGCAAAAGAACAATTAAAGGGGATTTACGGTGTTGATTGGCGGGGGTCTGATAGCCAGCACACATTCCAATCCGCTGTTGCGCCGACGTCAGAAGGGCACAGGTCCCATTAAGATTGGCGGCGCTGTTGGGGTGTCAGACCCTCGTTGATCTGATATTGATGACCTATCCTCACGATAAGCCATCAATATAAAAATACTGGAAACCCCCTTTAAAAAAGATCTTGCATATTCAAGAGCTGATGTGTTGTTAACAGAGCAGACTCTAGTCCTAAATCTCCAGGCCTGGCTCGCTTCCACATCCCAAGCACTTAGTAAATGAGCCAAGTGTAATTAATTAAGACACTTTCTGGACTGATTATGATTTGTTTGCCTCAGACCAGGCATCGTGTGCTGGCGTCTAGCTGAAGTGGCAGAACATTGTTCTATATGGGGAAGGTAAGGGCACACACACCACAGCGGTAGAACTAGTAGCAGGTAGCATATACAGCAGATTCAGTATACATATGGAAACTGCTGTCCCTGAATTAATTTGAGGCTGATTGGCACAGAGAGAGATATCATATAGAGTAAGTTCCCATCCAGAATGAGGTTAAAATGCCATGGTGGATGGGCACAAAAATATATTTGCTAAGTACATCATATTCATTTTATATAGTGACAATAGCATTCGTTCCTGTATTCTATCTTTGCAGAGTGCTGTTGCATTGTGTTTGCTTTTACTCCTGTAGCTGCTGTCAGAGCTGTAGCTCATGTTGGCTCCATGCCCTTACCTATGGGTGGTACGAATACCTCTCCACAACAAGGTTTACACCACCATTCTCTCCTGCAAAGAATGGAAATGTGGAAGATAAGTAAGTAAGCAAGCATTGACCCGTTCTGGAATAGGGTGGTGCACATGAAAACTCGACCTGAACCAGATGACAGTGGAACAGATCACTTAGCAATAAATCACAGGCTTCTCAGTGTCCCTCCATAATCATGCTATCCTTCTTCTTCTGACACACAGTATTGCACAGTTACTGGGTGGCAGGCTGGCTGCTCTTGATCAAAGCACTGTCTTCTATATCGGCCTTGGCTGCTATCAGGATGCATGGACTAGGTAGCTTCTTACTACCCCTGTGCCCTGCTCTCTAGCCTCTGCTAGTGCTCCGGCTAATGCCACTCACCTCCACTGCTAGCTAGCTGCACGCAGGAATCTTGCATCATCTCCCAGCTCACAAGAGTGCACTGTGGCTCTCCTGCATCTCATGTTTAACCATAAGGCCTCTTTCAGACGGGTGTTGCGAGAAAATGTGCGGGTGCGTTCACGCGATTTTTCCGCGTGAGTGCAAAACATTGTAATGCGTTTTGCACTCGCGTGAGAAAAATCGAGCGTGTTTGGTACCCAAACCCAAACTTCTTCACAGAAGTTCGGGCTTGGGATCGATGTTCTGTAAATAGTATTATTTTCCCTTATAACATGGTTATAAGGGAAAATAATAGCATTCTGAATACAGAATGCATACTAAAATAGCGCTGGAGGGGTTAAAAAAAAATTAAAAAAAATTTAACTCACCTTAGTCCACTTGTTCGCGGCCCGGCATCTCCTTCTGGCTTCATCTGATCTCTGTGCAGCAACAGGACCTGTGGTGACGTCATTCCGGTCATCACATGGAACGTCACATGATCTTTTGCCATGGTGATTCACCATGGTAAAAGATCATGTGACGTACCATGTGATGACCGGAGTGACGTCATCAAAGGTCCTTGACCTATAATTAATGCTCACCACAGGTTCTATTCAGTAAAGGGGACAGAAGGAGATGCCGACGTCGCGATCAAGTGGATTAAGGTGAGTTAAATGATTTTTTATTTTTTTTTAACCCCTCCAGCGCTGTTTTACTTTGCATTCTGTATTCAGAATGCTATTATTTTCCCTTATAACCATGTTATAAGGGAAAATAATAATGATCGGGTCTCCATCCCGATCGTCTCCTAGCAACCATGCGTGAAAATCGCACCGCATCCGCACTTGCTTGCGGATGCTTGCGATTTTCATGCAACCCCATTTATTTCTATGGGGCTTGCGTTACATGAAAAACGCACAAAGAGGAGCATGCTGCGATTTTCACGCAATGCACAAGTGATGCGTGAAAATCACCGCTCATGTGAACAGCCCCATAGAAATGAATGGGTCAGGATTCCATGCGGATGCAATGCGTTCACCTCCCGCAACGCATCTGCGCGGAAAACTCGCTCGTGTGAAAGGGGCCTAAGGCTCTGCCTAGACTACTACTTATCCCTTCTAGGGAATGTGCTGGCTTGCCTCTGCCACGTAGAATCGTGTGCCAACATTAAAGAGGTGATCCCATGACTAATGTGAAAAATAAAAATCAGATATTGTATAGTAAATTACCATCTTTTTCTAACAAAGCTAGAACCAGCCCTGTACCTCACATGGATCCAGAGTTCTCCCCAGTCATTGCTCTGCTAGATTTATATCAAAGAAAATCACAGAAATAAGATAATACTGCACTTAGTAAAGTAGATGCAAGCATTATACATGGACAAAGTCCTCACTCTGATATGATAAAATCTGAGACTCTCAGCCAATATATTTTGATCAAAACACATCTGTGCCCGCCTACCAAGCGCCAAGGTGGTCTCAGGTCAGACGGGTCCTACACTAAACCTACCTAAGCCGTTGGGCTTCTATGTTCAGGAGCACAGACGCCGCACATATGGTGTGCTGCTCCTAGTCACCTCCATGTGCATGAAGCAACCAATGGGAGGAGGAGCAAACACACCTTTATGTACCACCTAATCAAGGCGCTCTATTGGATAGGAAGGGCAAAAGTGCGTAGGAATGCTACTCCCAAGATAAATAGGTGCGCATTCACACTTGAAGGGGCCACTCCCTCAAGCAAATACTACATAGACAAAAAAAAAACACAGAAAAAACAAAGATAATATGAGACACTTAGCCAATATATTTTGATCAAAAATTTATATCAAGCTGACAGGTCAGGGGGGGGGGGGTGTCTTTTCTGCTGCAGCTCAGGAGGCGTGTCCATGCTCTCCCTATCACATCTCAGGAGGCAGTTAAAGGATGAAACTGAGCATGTGCGGCCAACTCAGTGAGCAGGTCAAAGAAATAAGAAAAGAAAAAAACAGCGGGTGGCGCTATACAGATACATTTTATTGAATAACTCAGCTGCTATACTACATTTTTAATTACATTCAATTAGAAAAGTATTCAGGTCCAGGTGCTGGTTTGAAAACTGTAGAATATTTTTCGCGGGACAACCCCTTTAACTGCTCACAGTCCATCTGGTAAGTCTCCATATACAAGAGCTCATTGCTTAATCATGATGAGAACGCTGTTTCCTTATCCCATCCCGCGTGACATTTTGGGAGACACGCCACCTTACTCATGCGGAAATAGCAATAAAAAGTAAGAAGGCACTTTATGTACCGGATGGGCTGTTAGTGGTTATTTTTGGCTCACGATTCTAGGTTTTACATTGGATAATATTGTCCTGCACTTGTGTAGTGAAGCATATTGGAGCAGAGCGGAGATCTGTGGAGATCCATGTGTGGACTTTCACTTGTGTTGATTGAATATCTTACAGTATCTGTCACAGTTAGGGCTCATGTACACCAACATATTTTTTTCGCATCCGATCCGCATTTTGTGCAGGTGGTATGTGGACCCATTCACTTCAATTGGGCCGCAAAAGATGCGGACAGCACAGCGTCTGCTGTCTGCATCCATATGTCCAATAGAACATGTCCTATTATTGTCCATTTTACGGACAAGGACAGGACTGTTCTATAGAGGCTAGGATATTCCGTAAAATGCAAAACGCACACGGCTGGTATCAGTGTTTTGCGGATTCTGAATTGTTGTACTGCAAAACAGGCTACGGTCATGTGCCCTTACTGTCACATATATTTAGTCCTTTTGCTACTGCTGCCTCTTATTGCAATTGATGTACGTCAACTTATATCGCTTGTTCCAAATTCAGTGTTGCACATTTGACAGTTTTGGCCAATGACAGAAGGTTTACAGTTGTGCCGCAATGTCACGTGTAGAGCAGCGTACATGGGACTGGCGTTACCTGGAAGAAACAGGATGACAAAACAAGTGAGGTGGAAGGAAAGTACACACAGCGCAGCAGAACAGGTTTTCGAGCACGGTTATGCTATTTTAAATCTATAGAAATCAAGGCGGACTTAGAACTATTTGTTTGGACCATGTTTGGTCATATGATAGCAAAAAGTGATTGTCATGCAAGTTTTTTCGAAATTTTAATAATTTAATAAAAACTTTCCGTATGGCATCTGTTTTTTTTTGCGAATACATTGTAATAATGCCTATCCTTGTCCGCAAACTAGAAAAAAATACCACATGCACAATTTTTTTTGCGGAGCAACGGAATGGACATACTGATGCGGAAAGCACACGGTGTGCTGTCCGCGTTTTTTGCGGACCCATTGAAATGAATGGGTCCGCATCCTATCTGCAAAAAAAACGGAACGGACACGGAAACAAAATACAGTCGTGTGCATGAGGCCTTAATCTCTCCCCTGCTTGCTTTAGACGCATCGCCATTATTAAGAGGCCCATGCCTCTTGATATATGTGACGCGTCCATGCAGGTTTGTGTGACAATGCGGAGATCAAGACCAGTTTTCTGGAGTAGCTTATAATGTACTGCATTATAATGCACCCTGTAGTGCCACTCCATATAATGCACCTCTGTAGTGCCCATATGTATAATGCCCCCTTTATATTGATATAATATATTTCCCCCTCTGTATTGATAGCATTTATAATGGTCCCCTCTTTATTATATAGAATGCCCCCCTCTGTGGAATGCCCCCTTCTGTAGAATAACCCCCTCTGTCGTATAGAGAATGCCCTCCTCTGTAGTATGACCCCCATCTGTAGTTTAGAGAATGCCCTCCTCTGTAGAATGCCCCCTTCTGTAGTATGGCCCCCATCTGTAGCATGCCCCCTTCTGTAGTATGGCCCCCATCTGTAGTATAGAGAATGCCCTCCTCTGTAGAATGCCCCCTTCTGTAGTATGGCCCCCATCTGTAGCATGCCCCCTTCTGTAGTATGGCCCCCATCTGTAGTATAGAGAATGCCCCCATCTGTAGCATGCCCCCTTTTGTAGTATGGCCCCCATCTGTAGCATGCCCCCTTCTGTAGTATGACCCCCATCTGTAGTATAGAGAATGCCCCCTTCTGTAGAATAACTCCCCTCTGTAGAGTGGCCCCCCTATGTAGTAAATATAATGCTATACCCTCCCCTAGTATGTACGGCCAGCACATATACATTAAAAAAATATACATACACACCTGTGTTCCGCTCTCTCTGCCGCCGTCTGCTTTCCCCCTGCTCCTCCTCATCCTGGCACAGGTGGTATCACGACCGGCGTGCCGATCACATACGTGACTCAAAGGGAGGGAAAAGGAAGGCCCTGTCCAAGGGAGAGGGAAAGATGGTGACCCCTAACTCACCTTGAGGCTGGCACCTGAGTGCCCTATTGGGAACACTAGTCCGCACCACTAACACTAAAGGGAAACACTAGGGAGAAGACAGACAATACTGACAAAACAAATAGTCCCAGGTGGGCGACAACAAACAACTAACAGGGATCCGGAGGGTAACGCTCTGGTACGACAACCAGGAATCACAGCTACACAGCTCCAGTGGGTCAGTATAGAAGTCCAGGCAGGAAGCTCTATATCTGGCAACCAGAGAAGTGAGAGATGGGAATATAAGGAGGTTGGGATTGCTGGACAAGAAACAGCTGAGGAGAAGAAGCTACGGATCCCTGAGTGAGACAAAAAGGATTGCAAGGCAAACCCAGAAAGACATAGAGCGCGCAGCCACCCGCTGCGACTTCCTGACCCCGGGTATAACAGAGTCAGACGTGGCTCTTGTCACCCTCGTGACAGGTGGTCACAATGACATCACCTCAGCATCCTACGCCAGGTCTTGCACGATGATGTCAACCTGCGAGATTCAAAGCAGGAGGTCGCGGTGATGTCATCGTGATCTCCTGCGCTGTTCTACTTCCTCATAGGCTTCAGGCCCAGTGGGCTGCGGTCTACTAGGCTGAACGGCTGGGATGGCTCCCATGCCTCGCCATAAACTGCCACCCCCTCAGAGGCAGCCAGGGAGGTCACCCGGGCCCCCCAACCTCAAGGGCCCCATAACGACTGTCTGGACTGCCTCTATTGGCCACTGGGCGGCAGTTGTAAATATCTACTGGGAAACAGCTCAGAGGACATATGCCACCCTGCACCTCCGGCCCAGCCCACCACTGACCGCTCTCCACTCTCTACAAAGAGGCAAGTAGTGTGTAAAACCTTAAAAAGTCATAAAATTTTGCAATTATTTTTTTTTGGGCATCAGTTTTTTATAGAGGGGTAGATAAAAGTCCCCCATACTTTTTTTTACAACCAACAATACCAGCAATCTCTTACTTTTACTAGCAGGATCCAATAACCTCTTCCTCTCTCTTCTGTGCACAGTAAAATTAGGTGAAGGGCTTAAAGGGGTATTCTCATCTGGATATTTATGATATATATTGGTAGGATATGCCATAAATGTCTGATAGGTATGGATCCCACCTATGGTACCCACTCCTTTCCCAAGAACATGCACAGCATCCTTCCATTCACTGCTATGGGGCTTCTGTTAATAGCCGATCCAGCACTCGAGCCGTCCTTGTAGAGGTATTACATGGACAGCAGGTAACGCTACAGGACCTGGCTGGTCATAGGATTACATTATGCTGCAGTGACCAAATAATATATCCACACATAGTGAATGAATAAGGCCACAAAGCAGATAAATATCAATCAGTCCATAGGTCCAATTTATTTCTGCTGGATGATACTAGCTTTTTTTGTGGGGCTTTTGTGGGATCCGTCCCGTTTCCGTTATGCAGGGGACTCCTCTCCTGCATAACGGAAACAGGACGGATCCGTTTGGCAGCCCATAGACTTCTATTATGACGGAATGAATAACAGAATGCCTCTAAAGGCGTTCCGTTATGCATTCGGTCATAGAATTGCGTTATGGTCAAAGGTAACGGAATCCATAACACAATTCCCCTTTTACCAACAAACGAAGCGTGAATGAATTTCAAAATATAAATTCGCTCATCTCTAACGGACACCTATTTTTACAGACTTTCCAGAAATTTCTGGACAGTTGGCAACCCTGGATACACGTGTGATCTAGAACTGTCTATGAGGCACAGCACAATATTTTTCATATATTCACCTTTAATAATATATATAGTATTCACCATTTTTTACTGTGTTAATCTCTTGTAACAGTAATTAATCACCAAAAAAAAATGAAACTGACTTTCGTATGTATGAAAATCCAAGAAGCTTTATTGTAAATATATATATATATAAACAGTACATACATGTATTATAAAACAGGCGGCACAAGGCGGGACACACAGATGAGGAGCAGGACCCAAGGAGAGGCCGGGAGATCAGTGCACGAAAATACAGGGAAAAAGAATACTAGCTGAAAGAGCAAACCTCAGAGCCTCATAGCAGCAACGCCCCAAACACAATGCAACACAGGCGATTGTGGAGACTGAGGTTAAGATGGAAGGAACACAATTAAACATACCCTGAATGGTGCAAAGATCTCTCGGCCAGCTCCTGACCCAACGCCGTTTCGCCAGTAGATCTGGCTTCTTCCGGGGATAGCGCCCACCTTACATACCACATATGCACATACTGTGATTGTAGCTTGCCCATAATGATGCTGTCACCACTAGGAGGATCACACTCCCCGACGCGCGTTTCGGCGGAAACACCTTCTTCTGGGGGCGCCAGATCAATTCTAATTCGATGAGCACGGCAGAGTGATATCAGCTGCCTCATTAACACTTTCTCCTGAGCTAACGAGAAGATCGCTGAAATTCTATTAGTAGGTCATTTTGTGGCAGGGCTGAAATGCAGTGGAAATGAGGTTTTTGAGTTCATTTTATTCTCATGGGAAGGAATGACTCTGCAATTAATTGCAATCCATCTCATCACTCTTTATAACAATCTAGAATTAAAGCAAAACTGAAGCAGCAAACTTTGTGAAAACCAAAATTTGTGTCCGTTTCAAAACTTTTGGCCACGACTGTACATTTTACCTGCAGAGAACCATTAAAGGGGTATTTAAAGGGGTTGGTTGTCCCATCTCGACCTTTCTTGGCCAAAATGGGAATAACCACAGTAAGTGCTGACGTGGGGTGGCAACCAGCATTCCGCTGTTTCCATAACTCAGATCAAGATGGGACAACCCCTTTAATGGTCAGGTGCAGCTCCCCTGGTGATAGCTGATCCCTTTAAGGCCTCTTGCACACGACTGTATGTGTTTTGTGGTCCGCAAAAAATACGGATGACATCCGTGTGCATTCCGTTTTTTGCGAACGGAACATCTCGCCCCTAATAGAACAATACTATTCTTGTCCGTTATGCGGACAATAATAGGACAGGTTCTATCTTTGAACAAAACGGAAATACGGAAACGGAATGCATACGGAGTACATTCCTTTTTTTTGCGGATTGAAATAAATGGTTCCGTATACGGACTGTATACGGAACGCAAAAAACGGAACGTAAACGGGAAAAAAACGTTTGTGTGCGAGAGGCCTAAGGCTCCATTCACACGTCCGCAAATGGGTCCGCATCCGGAATGGGTGCGGACCCATTCATTTTCTATGGGGACGGAATGGATGCGGACAGCACACAGTGTGCTGTCAGCATACGCATTTGCGGAGTGCGGCCCCGATCTTCAGGTCCGCAGCTCTGCAAAAGATAGAACATGTCCTATTCTTGTCCGCAGCTTGTGGACAAGAATATTCATTTCTATAGGGGTCCCGGGCGGGTGTGTTGCGGCTCCGCAACACACCACGGACGTGTGAATGGAGCCTTACTCTACTTCTATGTCAGAAAGGGTCCAGGAAGGCAAATACAACCGTGAGGATCAAATAACTCCACATATCTCAGCTTCCTCGGCCTTCAGTATAACAACTTCATCATCATTGGTCTCCTGTCAATCACAACTTTAAGGGTGCTTTCACACATAGGTTTTATTGCAGTTTTATTCCTAGTTTTAACCGTGTTATTTGGCGTTTATGTTTTTTTGTACGTCTTTTGCAGTAAAAACACCAGATATCATTTTTGGTGTGAAGGAAGCCTAACGCTGGCCATAGAAGATGTTGGAGCGGTCACGTTATCAGTCTTATCTGAACAGACATTAGCAGAGTCGCCGGTCCCTTAATTCTGCCGCTACCAGGGACTGTAAGGCCCCATAAACACGGAGCCTGAAATATGCCATAGCCTGCGAAAAATACACAAAAGGCTAAGTAGCACTGACCATGAAAGTAGTGGTCACAACTCCAAACGAATGTATCGCCTGTAGGACGCTATGATCCTATCATTTACAATAATGTGAAGCGACGCATGATATGTCCACCAATGATCATTTGTTGTACTCAGGCTAGGTTCACCTTGTTGTTTTACCACTGCTTGGTCCTGTCAATCAAAGCAACGAGAGAGGGGCCGGCCACAGAAAGGAGCAGGGCTTGGGTGCAACAACAGCCATGGTGACGCCCTCATTGCACCAAAGGGCCAATTTGAATGATAAGAAAAAGGATCATATTTCAGGGATGGAGCCTGGGATCAACAAAAGAAAAATGGTTTTAATCAGGTGAACCACAGCTCGGTGTCTCCGTAAGCAACTGGATTGGGAGGTCGCTGGTGACAGATCCCCTTTAAATTCCAGAACCCTCTTCTGGCATAGGAACAGAATACCAGGATTGCTAGATCCGCCATATGCCAGACACCTCCCAGCGGATCCCATTCGTTATAATTGGGTCTGATGGGTTTCCGGCATGAGCCCCGGCATTCTGCCAGACAAAATACAGCTTCATAAAAAAGCTGGAGGCAGAAGCCAAACAGCAGTAGGCAGGGGGGGACGGACGGACGGACAACTACCTTGCATTCAGTTACCTAACATACCATTTAGTACTGCATGTGCCATCTGCATCATGGCAGGCCACAACCCTATATTGCAGGGCTGGCCAACCTGCGGTCGTCCAGCTGTTGTAAAACTACAACTCCCACCATGCCCTGTTGTCGGCTGATAGCTGTAGGCTGTCTGGGCATGCTGGGAGTTGTAGTTTTGCAACAGCTGGAGCACCGCCGATTGGGCATCCCTGCTATATTGGAACCATTGTATGACACTCCCCTCCTCCAACTAACTTTTAATGGGGTCCACTCAAATTTTTTGTAAGGTTTAGGTTATTTTGTTGGCGAGAATAGCGCTAAGTACTGCACAAGAATGTGAACATAGCCTTAGGTGTGCCAGTAACGTCATCAATATAGTAGAAAATGGTGATTTGTAGCCGACATATGAAGCCCATATCATGATACAATTCTGGAACATCTATTCTTAGAGCATTCCTGCTGCGGAGTTCCTCCTTTACTTCCTGGAAATTTTAATAATTTCATAACCGGGTGTTATCATTGACCAACATTATGTGCCTACATAAAAGACAGCTTGTTCAGTTGGTTATCACTCCCCATCCCATCAGCTTGGCTGAGCATGCAAGTGTTCCCAGTAGGAAGAGGAAGATGGTACCAAGAACAGAAGAACTGGGCACTTGAAATCTAATGGCCTGATCCTTATCGCCCTCGACATCGGGGAGAGTCGGGAGTCCCGGATGCACATTAGATTGTCAGCCATTTTCACCACAATCAGCAGGTTCGGCTAGCATATGTCTAAGGCCTCATGCACACGACCGTTGTTGTGTTCCGTGTCCGTTGTTCCGTTTTCCGTGATTTTCTGCGGACCCATTGACTTTCAATGGGTCCGTTGAAAACTCGGCTAAAGCACCGTTTGTCATACGCGTCCGTGATCCGTGGTTCCAGGCTGTCAAAAAAATAGGACCTGTCCTATTTTTTTCATGGAAAACGGTTCGCGGACCCATTCAAGTCAATGGGACCGTGAAAAAACGCGGAGGCACACAAGATTGTCATCCGCGTCCGCGTCCGTTTTTTTCCTATCATTTGCATGGCAAACTTGACTTAGATTTTTTTTTACTTTCCTTCATGTCTGGTGATCCTCCAAAAATAAAGGAAGACACACGGAAACAAAAAGGGAAACGGATCACGGAACAACGGAAGCACATTTTGCGGAACGGAACACAACAACGGTCGTGTGCATGAGGCCTCATACGTAGGACCAGATTTACACATCCAGACAGTGATGAGAGTGTCTGGCACCCTATTGACAAGGGCGATGGTAAAGGCCAGTTGTCAACTTATTCACATATTTCCAAGAGGAATAATATAGGAGCGTCAGAATTTTTGGCATTGTTTACACTGTAGATGCCTACAATCTTCAATTGTCTCTTAAAGGGGTTGTCCGGGTTATGAGCTGAACCCAAACAGACCACCGTTTTCACCCAAGCAGCCCCCCTAATATGAGCATCGGAGCATTTCATGAATTGCGCGGGGCAAAGGCTTTTTATGGAGATCTAGTGACGTACCGGGCTCTCCATAGGGTAAGCTAGGAGGAGGCTTCAGCCTAGCAGTGAGCCTGGTGACATCACCAAGACTGATGGGGAGGCTTTAGCGTTGCCCTCCTAGCCTGTAACACGGCTAGGGTACTGCTAAAGCACACACAACAGTGCCGGTGACATCACCGAGAACACTGCTAGGCGGAAGCCTCGTCCTAGCAGTGTGAAAAGATACGCAAACAAGCCCTTGGCCTGCACGATCCAGAGCAGGGCAAGGGAGAGCATCGGAGCATGAAATAGGGATATGGACAACCCCTTTAACTACTGTAAAAAGTAGTATGCAGACCCGTGTTACACGCACAGATCCCGTCAGCAAACTGAAAGCAGTGAAATTCCCGAAGACACCGGACTGAGCGATTCCTAAATTAGATGCGGATGAGGACATCAGGGAAATTCCATTTTCAGTATCGGATGTCATTTCCAGTAAAGCGAAGCCTCTGTGCCTGTTGTTACTGAATCCTATGAGCTGGGCAGATGATCGCACCTGAAGATGTGCGTTCTGCATGTGCAGAGCTTTCAGTCCAAATCTCCTGCTCCTAACGCTCCACTCGTGACGAGATCTTACCACATGGTCATCGGTCGCGACAAAACAATACTCAGATTAAATGGATGTGGTCGGATACAAACAAATAATGATGAAAAGTCTCCTGTGACCCTGTGCAGAGCTGAATGTCTCCATGGTAACAGACGACAAACAAACCTTATGTAGTCTGACCCTGCAGTCATAGGCCAGCCATCTGGTCCCTACTTTTTGGAAACCTACCAAATGTGCCCCATGCCGTGTGGCTGTCTTCATTTTTTGCCGCCCCATAGAAAAGAATGGGTCCACGAAACCGCAAAAAAGAGGGGATCAGACGCAGACCGAAAATACGGCCGTCTACATAAGGCCTAAAGGGGTTGTCCACTCCTTTAAAATTGATGGACTATCTTCAGGATAGGCCACCAATATCTGATTGGCAGGCATTTGACACCCCGCACCCCTGCCAATCAGCTGTTCTGTACTAGCCTCGGGGCCAGAACTGCCCAACTTTAGTTACTGCACCGCTGCTCCCATTGAAGTCAATGTGTCCTGCTACAAGCTCCATACACCATACAATGGACGGAGCTGTGCTGCACCAGAGCTACTCTGAAACAGTTGATCGGTGGGAGTGCGGGGTGTCTATACTAGCGGCCTGTTCTTAGGATAGGTCATCCATAGTAAAGGAGTAATGCCCGCATAGCCAAAGGAAGCTCGGCGGGCACAGCGCTCACAAGGGCGTACGTACTACTGAGGCAGTCTACGTGGTTGAATAGGTCATCAGTATATGATTAGTGGGGGTCCGCACCAAGGACTGACTGACCCCCGAGCACTCCCCTGACACTGACTGTGACCCCAGAGCACTCCCCTGACACTGACTGTAACCCCTGAGCACTCCCCTGACACTGACTGTAACCCCTGAGCACTCCCCTGACACTGACTGTAACCCCTGAGCACTCCCCTGACACTGACTGTAACCCCTGAGCACTCCCCTGACACTGACTGTAACCCCTGAGCACTCCCCTGACACTGACTGTGACCCCCGAGAACTCCCCTAACAATGACCCCTGACACTGACCCCTGAGCACTCCCCTGACACTGACTGTAACCCCTGAGCACTCCCCTAACAATGACCCCTGACACTGACCCCTGAGCACTCCCCTGACACTGACTGTAACCCCCGAGCACTCCCCTGACACTGACTGTGACCCCCGAGCACTCCCCTGACACTGACTGTGACCCCCGAGCACTCCCCTGACACTGAACCCGACCCCGAGCACTCCCCTGACACTGAACCCGACCCCTGAGCACTCCCCTGACACTGAACCCGACCCCTGAGCACTCCCCTGACACTGACTGTGACCCCAGAGCACTCCCCTGACACTGACTGTAACCCCTGAGCACTCCCCTGACACTGACTGTAACCCCTGAGCACTCCCCTGACACTGACTGTAACCCCTGAGCACTCCCCTGACACTGACTGTAACCCCTGAGCACTCCCCTGACACTGACTGACCCCAGAGCACTCCCCTGACACTGACTGTAACCCCTGAGCACTCCCCTGACACTGACTGTGACCCCCGAGAACTCCCCTAACAATGACCCCTGACACTGACCCCTGAGCACTCCCCTGACACTGACTGTAACCCCTGAGCACTCCCCTAACAATGACCCCTGACACTGACCCCTGAGCACTCCCCTGACACTGACTGTAACCCCCGAGCACTCCCCTGACACTGACTGTGACCCCCGAGCACTCCCCTGACACTGACTGTGACCCCCGAGCACTCCCCTGACACTGACTGTGACCCCCGAGCACTCCCCTGACACTGACTGTGACCCCCGAGCACTCCCCTGACACTGAACCCGACCCCGAGCACTCCCCTGACACTGAACCCGACCCCTGAGCACTCCCCTGACACTGACCAGAGTACTCCCTTAGCACTGACTGTGATCCCTGAACATTGTGATCCCTAAACATTCCCCTGACACCGACTGTGACCCCAGAGCACTCCCCTGACACTGACCCCCAAGCACTCCCCTGACACTGAACCCGACCCCTAAACATTCCCCTGACACTGACTGTGACCCCTGAGCACTCCCTTGACACTGAGACCCCCGAGCACCCCCCTGACACTGAACCCGACCCCCGAGCACTCCCCTGACACTGACTATGACCCCCGAGCACTCCCCTGACACTGAGACCCCCAAGCACTCCACTGACACTGACTGTGACCCCTGAGAACTCCCCTGACACTGACTATGACCCCCGAGCACTCCCCTGACACTGAGACCCCCAAGCACTCCACTGACACTGACTGTGACCCCTGAACACTCCCCTGACACTGACTGCTGGGTTTCCCGGAAAGCGAACACAAGTATTCTGAACTCTCCTGCATTCCATCCCATATCAGCGCTCCCACGTGACACCCTAGTTCCATAACCAAAGTGGGCGTGGCAGCAGCAAAAGTTGTAACTTTCCAAGAGCCAATCCACGAGCGACCCCTCGCTTTGGTCTCCAAGGTAGAGAGACGCCGCGGACTGTGGCCGCTGACCGTCAGGTAGCCCCGCCTTCTCCGTGACGTCACCCGGGTATAGTAGGCTGGAGAGGAGAGTTTTGGCTTCAGTCAGCGGGCAGAGCTTGGCCTGCTCGCTACACACCAGGGGGAGGGGGCTGTTCTCGTGTATCTGTCAGCTCCATGGAGCTACGAAGCCCTGGTCTCTCAATGGAAGCAAGGGACGGAGTTCCCGCCTTGCCTGGGGAGGCTGACGAATACGAGAGCTTACCGGAGGGAGCCTCTCCGCTGACGCACATGGCGGCGGGAGCCGTGGCAGGAATCCTGGAGCATACGGTCATGTATCCGGTGGACTCTGTCAAGGTGAGAGCCCGGGAGGGGGCGGGCCGGCGTGACAGGTGTCATGGCGCTGTGCGTGGAGCATGGCAGGGTGTAATGTGGGGCAGGTTACCTACTTGTACTTTGCTCTGACAGTTGCCAGTGCATTGGACTAGGGGCGCCCACCCATAACCAGTGATCAGAGCTGCTGTAAAAACTACAACTCCCAGCATGCCATGAAAGCCTGAAGCTGCCAGGGCATGCTGTCAGTTGTAGTTCCACAACACCTGGAGAGATTAATAAGTTGCATCTTCCATAGGGTATAATGGGGAGTGTGTGCATGTCCCCACGCTTCTTTGCAGCCCCATTCTCAGGACCCCATCAATCAGACTTTTCCAGCAGATTGCAGAAGTTTTTCCTCTTCTGTTTTAGGACAAATGCTTAAATAGCAATTCCGCAATATAATGTATGACCGGTCCATCTGTATTATAGATCGCTCACATTGCATCGTAGAAAGTGATCGCTAGGATAAGCCGTCACTTTCTTATCGCTGGGGGTCTGGACCCCCTGCCAGCTGTGCAGGGGCGACTGCAGCAAAAGATTGTCCCGGCTCCTGTGGACCAATACCAAACAGAAGGTGACGGCTTATCCTACGTAGGGATCAGCCACCTCCGGCACTCCATGTGTTGTGAAACTACAACTCCCAACATGCAAACTTGCCAGGCTGTTCTTGGGTCTCCCGTAGAAGTGAATAGGGCATGGTGGGAGTTGTAGTTTCACAACACCTTAAAGGGAACCTGTCACCGGGATTTTGTGCATAGAGCTGAGGACATGGGCTGCTAGATGGCCGCTAGCACATCCGCAATACCCAGTCCCCATAGCTCTCTGCGCTTTTATTGTGTAAAAAACCCGATTTGATACATATGCAAATTACCCTGAGATGAGTCCTGTCCCTGACTCATCTCACACACAGGACTCATCTCAGGTTAATTTGCATATGTATCAAATTTTTTTTTTTTTACACAATAAAAGCACACAGAGCTATGGGGACTGGATATTGCGGATGTGCTAGCGGCCATCTAGCAGCCCATGTCCTCAGCTCTATACATAAAATCCCGGTGACAGGTTCCCCTTAAGTGCCGGAGATTGCTGATCCATGTCCTAGTTACTTGCCATCCCTTTTGTATTGTGGAAGCATCTGATTTGTGACTGGTAGGGATGGCATGACGTGGTAGCCGAATAAGTAGTAAACACGTGGAGCTCTCGCCCGTCGGCACAGTGGAATCATTGTCTCTAACGAAGAATTCCCCGGCATCATGTGGCAGCCGCTTCGTACTTTGCAGGTAGAGCCAAGATCTGGGGATTGGCACTTCTGGACCTTAAGAGTGCCTGCCAGAAATTCGCCAGGTGCAGAATTTTTGGTGTGAATTAGGCCTCACGCACATGGCTGTGGTTTTGGTCCGCGTACGTTCCGCATTTCTCACGGAATCGGTGTGGACCCATTGACTTCAAAGGTGAGGAAAGAATACCGTGTGCTGTCTACATCCGTACGTCCGTTCCGCAGCCCCCGGACAAGGATAATAGTGGCAGGCTTTCGGCTGGTATGCGTTATTTGCAGACCCCAAAAATGGATAAGGCCGTGTGCAGGGCCCTAAGGGTGCATTCACATGACCATATTTATTTTGCAATCTGCAAAACGCGGATCTTCAAAAAATACACATGACTTTCATGTTCCAACCGTTTTTTTTTTGTTTTTTTCGTTTTTTTGTTTTTGTTTTGAAGACCCATTGTACCAATTCCTATTCTTGTCTGCAAAACGGACAAGAATAGGACAAGTTCTTTATTTAAATTTTTTTGCGGAACGGACATACGATGTGGACAAAACACGGTGCGGACCCATGGAAATGAATGAGATTCCATCCAATCTGTGTGAAATAAGGATCAGAAATACGGTGGTGTGAATGGGGCCTTACGCTTATTGGGACCAATTCAATTCAACGGGAAACTGGTTCTGCAGTGGAAAACACTGCGGAAAAATCTACAACAAAATCCACGTGGATTCTGTTTTGCGTTTTCCACTGCAGAACTAGTTTCCCGTTGACCTGAATGGAGAGATTCTCGTGCAGGAAATCCGCAACACAATATAACTTCCGCTGCAGAATGTGGATTCAACGTGGAGATAGACAATTATCAGCCCCAGTCTTCATGTTGTGGATTTTCTGGCGGAAACCGAGCCTATAGCGTTATATGCAGTTAACGAAGAAGGCGCAGGTCCATCAAATCCAGCCTGGAGCTCTACAGCCGAAGGAAAAAAAAACCACGAGGCGCTTTCCACCCGCCACATATTCCTGACCCGATATGTCAATTGGAATAATTCCCCGGATCAACGTCCAATTTCCAGAAACCTAAGGGCTCATGCACACGACCGTATGTATTTTGCGTGTGACATCTGTATTGCATCCGTTTTTTTTTTTTTTTTTTTTTTTTTGTGGCTCAATTCTAACAATGCCTATCCTTGGCAAAACTGACAAGAATAGGACATGTTCTATTTTTTTATTTTTTTTTGCGAAACGGAATGCATACTTAGTCATTTCCTTCTTTTTTTTTTTTTTTTTTTTTTTTGTGTGGCCCCATTGAAATGAATGGTTCCGCATACGGGCTGCAAAAAAAAAAAAAGGAACGGACCTAGACAAAAAATGGGTTTGTGTACATGAGCCCTAATACATATAACTGTTCTTATTATAATCTTACAAGAAAGATAAGCGGGCCCCTCACAGCAGGGGACAGAGAGCGCCATAGGCTCACTGCTTATACATTCCCCAACTCCGGTCCTCAGGGCTCACCTACCGCTCAGGATTTGAGAATATCCCGCAGAATGAACACCTGAGGTAAGTCCTGATGCACGGACACTAATTATATCGCCTGCTCAGTACTAAGGAAATCCTAAAAACATGACCGATTGGTGGTCCCGAGGACCAGAGTTGAGGAACACTGAAGAATCCCGTCAGTGATGGTAGAACGGGAAATGTATTTTTTACAGTACAAATTAATTTATTAGACTTCGTAAAGCAATAACTTCGTCTCATCGGAGCCAATACATTCTAATACTGTACGGAGCGCTATGTTTCATTCGAAGTCGATTCGCTCATCCTTAGTGGGAAGCGTGTGGATTTCTACAATGTGAATGGAACGGATTTTCAGTTGCAGAAAATGTTCTGCAATAAAATTTGCGATCTCCGTGTATTAATAACCTTTCTGTATATACCGTAGTTTATTTTTTTAATAGGGTGACTTTGTCGGCGCCGCTCTGTCCACCATGTGCCGGTAGTATTAGGGCTGATGTGAAGTTTGCTTTGTATGTAGTAGGTCACGGCTGTGCCCTGTGCCCGCTCCCTCTCATTCATGATCTTTGTCCTTGGCTTCCTCTGTACTCTTCTGCCCTCAGTGTCACTTATACAGGTTCAGGGCTACACGTGTAGAGCAGCTGAAGCTTTAGTAATGCATATTCATATTAGTCGTGGGCTGGCAAGGGGGGGCATCTAGCTGTGCCTTTGCCTTTTCCAACGTTTTTAGGAGGAATAATAGAGCAACAGCTGAACGCAGAGTTCTGAGAAAAGATGCTCCAGAGTTATTGTTACATGACGGGAAAGGAGTCCACGTATGTGCTAAAAACATGTTCTCAGTGGTGACTGATCCTCTGATTCAAATCGCGTAACACTTGGAGGAGCTGCGGGGGACATTTTGTAAAAAAGTCCCAAATGATGGCGTATACCCTATTTGTGCAACATTCTCCACATGCGTCAGTTGGGCTCCGGGGGTTTGTGACATAAGGTAGTGTGAACGGAGCCGAAGCTCACAGAGGCCTGCTTCAGCCGGATACAGTTGGAGCAATCTTTTAGCTATGAGAAGTATGTATGTATTTATTTATTTATTTCCCCCCTCTGCTTCCTGTCAGTGAACGGCAAAATAAATTTTGTATCCAGAGCTCCAGCATTCATGGCTTTGGAATGTTATTTGCTGTGTTGTATGGACAAAAGGACTGTAATGTATATAGCTGTTGCAGAAATTCAGAGGAATGGCTGCATACCTAGGACGACTGGCCATTCAGAAGCCTGGAGAAGCTGGAGGTAAAGTCCTGTTGTCGAAGCGGAATATTGCTGGCCCGTCCTCTGGATGGGTCATCAGTTTCTGATTGGTCGTGGTCCGGCACCCCCCGGCCGGTCAGCTGTTTGAAGAGATCACTTTCATCGGTCACATGGCCTGGGCGCATAAAGTTGTTAATTCTATTCATTCGTTTCTGGGAAGGAAGTGTTTGCTCGTAATGCAGCTGGTATTACAGCTCCTGAATGGACCTGAGGTGCAATACCAAGCACGGCCACTAGACAATGTACAGCGCTGTGCGAGGAGGACTCTTCAAACAGCTGGTCGGTGGAGGTACAAGGTCTCGACCCCCGCGGATCAGCTCTTTCAGGGAGCCGCCGCTCCACGGAGCTCTGGTGAGAGCAGCCTTCTCCCAGCACAGCGCCGTACATAGTATAGTGGCTGTGCTTGGTATTGCAGCTCAGCCCCGTTCACTTCAATAAGGGGCTGAGCTGTAACTAGGCCATGTGACTGATGTACGGTGATGTCACCGGCCTCGGAGGAGGCTGCAGCGCCAGCCTCTTCTAACAGCTGATCAGCGGTGGTCCCGGGAATCATAATCCCGCCAATCTGATATTGATGACCTATCCAGAGGACAATTACCTTCTTAATTAGACATCTAACTTATTAAAATGATATAATCCCTTTTCAACTTAAGTCACAAAATACTCAAAGAAAACTCAATCAAAAAGGACTCTTTAAAACCTCAATCTTTATTAAAGTCACTTAAAAGACATAAAACGAAGGTCCAGATGTATACATATATTAACCCTAATCAGCTATATACATTCTCGCGTTATCTTGATGATAATATAAGATAAGCAAACACTTAGGAATAGTGAGGTGGGCAATGCGGGGATTCTTGAGGGGGGTTTTCCCTAGTGTAACCCTACTTGCCCCTAATCCCCTGAAGGTGGAGACCCTCCGTCCTCGTTCCTACCCTACAATACCCTGATACTCCCTAATTAGTAAATAAACATTTTCTCCCCAAAACGGGGTTCTTCAGGGAGTTGAGTGGGGGGGGGGGGGGAAGCCTGGATAGGCTAAACCAAATAAAGCTAAATATAGGGTGACCGATAACAAAAAAGCCACTATGATGAAGGAAGCTGGCTGCACAGATGTATAATGAGGCACATGATAAGGGTACCTCCCACGAGGAGCCAGTGAATATGGATAACCAAGTCCCTCCTGCAATGGAATGAGATCTTGTTAAAGAAAAAGAAAAGATAAATTTGCTAGCATAAAATCATAATGCTGAAAGCAATTACTCGCATGAACTGTCCCCAAACGTGTGGCTAGTCTCACTTCAGGTGCGGACATATGCCGCGGGTGAGTCCCAGGTTTAAATAGTAAAACGCCATGGGACTTCCGGCGAGTGAGACGCTTGGCAGAAGGGTGCGTGCCACATACAATATCGTGGAACGTATCAGTCCTTCCAGTGCTGATACTTCTGGGGTGGTGGAGCGCACCCTCCACCGCAGTGCGCTGCATTGTATGTATGAGAAGAGTCCGTCAGTAACGGGCTTCTGCTTTGTAGCATGGTGCTGGCCCTGGTTTCATCTGTACCAGATACTGCCGGACTCCTCTCCTTACATACAGCGCTGTATTATAACTTCTTTACATGCTGAATGCTATAACGGAGAGCTTCGAGAGACGTGTTCAGTACGCTGAATGTCCGAAATCTAGTGTCGTGTCCCCTTTAAAGGGCTTCTGTCACCCCACTAAAGTGATTTTTTTTTTTTTTTTTTTTTTTTTTTGGGCTAGTTAAATTAGTTATATTGCGATATATGAAAATATAATGCTCTTACTTACTTTGATTCAGCAGTTTCTTCTAAAAACAAAGTTTTATAATATGTAAATCCGGTCTCTACCAGCAAGTAGGGCGGCTACTTGCTGGTAGCAGCTGCAGAAAACCGCCCCCTCGTTGTGTTGATTGACAGGGCCAGCCGGGATCTCCTCCTCCGGCCAGCCCTGTTGGCATTTCAAAAATCGCGCGCCTGTGTTCATTCGGCGCAGGCGCTCTGAGATGAGGAGGCTCGCCTCCTCAGCACTCCCTCAGTGCGCCTGCGCCGATGACGTCTTCTATTTCGGTGATGTCATCGGCGCAGGCGCACTGAGGGAGTTCTGAGGAGGCGAGCCTCCTCATCTCAGAGCGCCTGCGCCGAATGAACACAGGCGCGCGATTTTTGAAATGCTGACAGGGCTGGCCGGAGGAGGAGATCGCGGCTGGCCCTGTCAATCAACAGAAGGAGGGGGCGGTTTTCTGCAGCAGCTACCAGCAAGTAGACGCCCTACTTGCTGGTAGAGACCGAATTTACATATTATAAAACTTCGTTTTTAGAAGGAACTGCTGAATCAAAGTAAGAGCATTATATTTTCATATATCGCAATATAACTAATTTAACTAGCCCAAAAAAAAAAAATCACTTTAGTGGGGTGACAGAAGCCCTTTAAGTGTGAACCATTCCGGCAGCAGGAACCAGTCATCGGCTCTTTTGAAATCCTAAAACTTCCTTGGAAGTGGTGTGGTGAAGGGCTCGTGTCTTGTAATGCCGAGGATTTCCAGAATTACAGCGGAGATTAGGCTGCTGATCAGGGAAGGCATCCATCATGTGGCGGGCACGGGGGGAGGGGGGTAAAGCTCTGGCAGGCGCCTGCCATTGATCGGTAACATTTACAGCCAGTTCATAAAACGAGAAGCTTACACAGCGGCGGTGCCAGGGCCGGACTTCACCTCACAAGTGCCTCAGATCATGATCTTACTAAATGCTTATTTAACTCCCCCGCCCAGTCTGTTTGGCTGAGGTAAAAGTGCCATGTCATTCCTGCGCTGCGCTGATGAGCATTGTGCAATGATATCGGAGAGGAGATAGTCGGCTGCGAACTGATTACTCTTCGCGGCTGCTTATATAAATGCCTGCAGTCCTATGTAAATGATATTGTCAGGTGGGGTGGCAGTGTAAACTGCCAGACTTCTGCATTAGTAAAATTCCCACCTATATATTGTTGTCCTGGATATGAAGCACTCTGCCATATATTGTATAGAGAGGTAGAGATATTGGGGTCGATTTATCAAAATGTCTTTTGTTTAATAGATTTGTTGCCGCCATTGACTTAAAGGGAACCTGTCATCATCTTTATGCTGCCCATACTGAGGATAACCTAAAGTAGAGACAGAAATGCTGATGTCAGCGCTGTGTCACTCATGAGCTAAAGGTAAGTGGTTGCTGAGAACCAGCATCATAATCATTACAGCCCAGGCCTTGAAAAGAGTCAAATCTACCTGAGAAGAGTCCTGGTTATCCATAATCTCCTGCTCTCTCGCCCATCTGCTGATGATTGGCAGTTCTCTCCTAGACAGAAAGGGAGAAAACTAGGTAGAAGCCTGTCAGTCATCAGCAGGTGGGCAGGAGAGCAGGACTTCATGGATAACCAGGACTCTTCTCAGGTGGCCAGGACTCTTTTCCAGTCCCAGTCTGCAATGATTGTGATGTTGGTACTTGGCAACCACTTACTTTTAACTTATAAATGACAGACCGCTGAAATCAGCTCACCTGTCTCTACTTTATTCTGCCGTTAGTATGGACAGCATAAAGGTGATGACAGGTTCCCTTTAAAGGGCTATTCTTGGACTTTTAAAGTAAGCCTCGTGGTGTGTCTGACTTAAGGAAAGAATCATATTTGGATGCTCCCAGCCTCCCATGTCCTGGCTCAGTTTGGTGACCTTTTCGGTCCCCAGCTTGTTTACTTCCAGCTGGGGTACTTATGGTGCTGCTGCAGCCAATGACTGTCCTCAGCAGTGACATGTCCCCAACCACTGAGGCCAGTCATTAGCTGCAGCGGTGCATGTGACCCTGTCCGTAACCCAGCTGGACTCAATCCAAGAATATCCTTTTAAGTGCTCACTGTGGGCCACATGGATCAGGTTTTCTCTTCTCAGACACTTATGGCATAATACCCACAGAATATCCACCTCTCCATCCATGTCTTTGGCTGGATGGGGCTGCCTCGTCTGTCAGAACTGGGGTGCAGCGACCTCCACGCGTCTGATTGGTGGAAGTCCTAGAAATGGATAGGCCATAAATGGGATGGGGAAAAGCTTTTAAAGTGGTAGACCATGTCTTAAAGGGGTGTTCCCATCTTGACATCTGTGGGATGTCCCAACTCTAGGACTTGCTCCCTTCTTGAGAGATTTGTCCTTGTAACACGTTGCCACCAATCTTAGACCTATCTAGACTGGGGACTCCAAAGTGAAGGAGAGCGCACCACGCAAGAGGGTTGTGCTCTCCATTCGCTTCTATAAGAGTCCCGAAAAGAGCCGAGTGAACGCGCTCAGCTATTTCAACAACTTCCATAGAAGTGAATGGAGAGCGCACTGCACAAGCGCATTCACCTTTCACTTCTATGAGATTTTCAGAGGGCCAGCTTGGCTATGTTTCACAGAGGATGGCTGTGCTTGCACTGTGCACCCTCGTTCACTTTGGCGGTCCTGTCCTAGAGATGGGTGGGACCCGCACCTATCTGACATGGGTGGCATATTCGAGCGATCGTCCAACCTCTTTTGTGGCAGAGAAAGACACCATGAATGCTCGGCCATCACTCCACTGAAGCTCTTGACAGCGATTTTGTAGCTGGGGAGGGATGGGAGGTGGTGAGGAAGACCAGAGGACCCCCTATTTAGCAATCAGTGGAGGTCTCAGCGAGTGCACCCCCACCGATCTGTCTTGTATTACCTATCCGGTGGCTAGACGATCAATACTGTAGGCTGGAATACCCATTATGATTAGAATTATCCTACACGTGCGCCATGCTGGAACGCAGCAGCCATGTTTACATGTTAAATCCTAGTGATGGTGGTAGATCTGGCACTCGGCAGGTATCTGCAGGTTCTCCGATGTGTTTCTTCAGGTTTGCTTGTCAATTGCACTATATCTGAGGTTTCTTAGGAGGGAAGAATGAGGAAGGAGCCGATGCAATCTTATCGAGCACTGATAGGCTGTTTACATAAGATCTAGTTACTACACCAGGATGCATTACTCAACCCTCCTCTCGTAAAACCGCGCCGTGTACAGCACATGTAGACCATGCACATTGCATGAATTCTGACCATCTATTGAGTATTGGGGTGCTATGACTCTACTGACGGCACATAACGAGTGGGGGAAAAAGATCCTGATCCTTTTGTTCTCATGGAAGATGAGCAGCCCCCAGATGCGTTTGGCAGCAGCTTTTCCTAAGTAAGACCACTTCACACAGGCTGTCCGATTTAAGGCAATTATCAGCAATGAACTGTTCATTCCCAATAATTGCCTGCTTGTCACAGAACTCCCTTTACATGCAGCAATCTCCTCCGCTGTATGGGGTGGAGTGATCGCTGCTTGGGTGAATCATTGAGGGTCATTTACAGAGTCAGTCTGATAAGGCAATTATCAGCAATGAACCGTTCATTCCCAATAATTGCCTGCTCATCAGAGAAGGTGAGAACTCCCTTTACATGCAGCAATCAGCTCCTCTGTATGGGGATGAGTAATCGCTGCTGGGGTGTTCATCCCCTTAGAGAATCATTGCGGGTCATTTACAAAGGCCGTCTTTTTACACCCATCTTTGTTTCCCCTTTGTGCTGGCAGAGGATGTGCCTAAGTTACGAGAAGCCGTGCGCCTCGTCCTTAATTAGGTGCATCCTCCTGCCGATGGAGCAGGCCTGGCCCCCGCCACTCCAAAGTGGTGAGGATAAAGTTAAAATGCCCATGTGACAAAAAAAATAAAAACATGCAAAACAGGGTCTTGCAACTTTTTTTTTTTTTATGCTGAAAACAGCCCCCCAGTAAATGACCCCCATTGTTTCTGGAAGCAGATCCCTGTTTACACAGCACAGAGATGATGGATTTGGTGTCCAGTCCACTACATCGATGCTTCCTCCCAACGAACGAGCAAACTCTAATTGGTGGCACATTTACATGAGGCAATCATTGGGAACGAGCATTCGTATCGGATAATTTGCCTGTGTATAGGGGCAATAAGGAACACTTGCCGGCGTGGCCAAGTCAAGCCTGTATGGGGAGGGGAAGTGCGGAGTTATAGTTGTTGGCCAGACTAGCATTCAGCCACCAGTTAGCCAATGTCTAAGGCCAGCTTGGGGCTCATGCACACGACCGTATGTATTTTGCGGTTTACAAAACACGGATCCACAATAAATATGGATAACGTCCGTGTGACATTCATATTGCATCCGTGTTTTTTTTTTGCGGCTTTAATGTAACAATGCCTATCCAAAAAGATAGGACATGTTCTATCTTTTTGCGTAACAGCCATGCAGCTTTTTTTTTTTTTTTTTTTGCGGACCTGTAGTATTGTCAGGCTCCTCTTAAATGTTGGGGGTGAACAAAAAATGCATTTAGGCACTTGATATGAGATTACAAGATCGAAAATGGTAATGGTTGCACATTTGCAAAAGTATTGGAGTCCAGGGCGTCCACTGACCCAGCGTCAGGAGACGGAATTGTAGGATGACTGTTAGAAGGTTTTGGCCATTTATGTCCTGGAGCCCCCGTGCAGGTCACTGTTTTGTGGTTGTATATAGGTTAGTCGGTCACCATGTATGTATCCATGGTTCACGTGTAGTATGAGGCACAGCCAAGCCTTTACACGGACACGTCAGACGTATTGTGCACTGTATGATGAAAGGTTATATCCGTTATCACTATTTCTATAGATTTTTCTACTGGTTCTCAAGATCTCTGCTTTCTGTATGCCTACAGATCTGTCCTGGTCAGACAGGTGCACGGCTCCTTACAGTACAGCTCTGCTGTATGACCAGGACAGGTCTGTGTACCCTTGTTCCTATCCAGTGACAGCCAGCAGAGATCTTATATAGATATGGAAATTATTTTTGGAAAACCTATCATTGTGCAACGAATAATCTCCATTTGCTTACTCCGTTACAAGCCTTTACTGTCCCAAGTGCAATCGCCTATTTAATTGTATGTTAGAGAATTGCTTGAAGGGGTTGTCTGAGATAATCAAAAATCTGAAATTAAAAAAATTGCTATACTCGCCCCATTCTCTGCAGAGCCAGTACGATTTACACACTGCAGCCATGATTGCTGAGGCCAGTGACTGGCTGCAGTAGTTACGTGTTGTCAACTTGATGTCCATTGTGGGATCTGCCAGGTAAGTACTTATCAGTTCTTTATTGCAGGGTGACCCCCAAGGGTTGTCTGACTTTCTGCTGGAACCAGACAACCCCTTTAACTCCTGACCCTTTCTTTGCACAGTGCCACTACTGTCCCCAAGAACCCCATGCGTTCTTGGGGTCAGTGGGGGGGGGGCCTCTATGATGCCATGTGCCTTCCCTTGACTACAATGTTTCATTCGGGTTGGCCTACAAACAACATTGATCACATGGAAGGATCGGAGCATCAGTGTCTCTGCCCTTATGACCTAGAGCAGGGATGGCCAACCTGCTGCTTTCCAGCTGTGGTAAAACTAACTCCCTGCTGTAGGCTGTATGCTGGGAGTTGTAGTTTTGCCGCAGGTTGGCCATCCCTGACCTAGAGTGTCTTGGATATTGATGGCATCTCCACCTTTTCCCTGAGGATCCGTGAACAGCAACCGTGCGTGAGAATCGCACCGCATCCGCACTTGCTTGCAGATGCTTGCGATTTTCACGCAGCCCCATTCACTTCTATGGGGCCTGCGTTGCGTGAAAAACACAGAAAATAGAGCATGGTGTGATTTTCACGCAACGCACAAGTGATGCGTGAAAATCACCGCTCATGTGCACAGCCCCATAGAAATGAATGGGTCGGTATTCAGTGCGGGTGCAATGCGTTCACCTCACGCATCGCATCCGCGCGGAATACTCGCTCGTGTGAAAGGGGCCTTAGAGATTCATTCCAGGCCGGCCTCACTATTATATTGATGTTGTGTAGTGTGGCGTGCCAGAGGAGGTGCCACCGGCGCTGCAGGGATCGCCTGGCACGCCCAGCTTGTTTTGCTATCCGCCGTCACATTCTGTACCGCTCTGTGGAGGATGCTTCTACGAACCCAGTCAAGTATGTACAGGCCCGGTGGCGGGAAGCTAGCCCTGTCACTCTACACGTATGAAGGTGGCGCTGACGAGCCCGTGTGTTCATTGTTACATGGGGGTTGTGTAATCTGGTTTATGCAACGCACAAAGTTCAGAGAATTTTATTGGCTCGGCTTTACGGCTATGAGTTGGATGGCGGCCAGCAGCTGTAATCTGCACACACGCTGTTTTAATGGAGTAGGATAAGCAGCAGTCAGGTGGCTGTGGTGCTGCTGATCTCCGTGGGAAACAATGGAGCAGATTATTATTATTTTTTTCTGGTGTCTGTCAGCACCATAGATAAGATGGTGTTAAAATTGCTGGCTTCTGTCTACTACAGTCAGGCACCTGCAGATTTAGTGATGGAATTTCTGCGGACTTGCGGTAAAATCTGTGGTTGAAAAATACCGCCATCCGCAAAGTTTTGTTAAAAATGATGGCACCAAATTATCTCAGTTTTCCAGCATTGTTCTTATTTAGATAATTACAGATTATTAAATAATATGTATTTTTATATTTTTTTTTTCCAGACCAGAATGCAAAGCTTGCAGCCGGACCCCAAGGCCCAGTACCGAGGAGTCATGGAGGCTTTGAGAAAGATGATCCGCTCTGAAGGGCTGATGACCCCCTTGCGAGGAATCAATGTGACCATGCTGGGAGCGGGCCCAGCACATGCTCTGTACTTTGCATGCTACGAGAAAATGAAGACTACTATAGGGGGCTTAATCAATCATGTTGGCAACAGTCACGTGGCGAATGGTAAAGTCCTGGTCCTATCCTACATGTAGCCTCTATAGATAATAGGATAGCCTTATTAGCACAAACCTAAAAGGGCCGTGCAAGAAGTCTTCCTGATAAAGATGACCCACGTTCCGACTGACCAGGATATGGGTGGACATTGATAAGGATGGTGATTTGCCTAATATCCCTAGGAGAAGGTCAGAGCATGGGACCAGATGTGAATTTCCACCACTGGTAATTTAGCGAATAGTAAAAGCTCGTCTACGCTGCCAGTTATCCTTCTGATCCACATGTTTCGGAGCCATTGGGGTTGTCTCATATCGCTAGGATGTGCCACCAATGTCAGATAGGTCGCTGAGGTGGGGCACACACCTATCTCCAGAATGGGACCTCGAAAACTGCAGGAGCGCGCACTGCATGCGTGATGTGCTCTCCATTCCTTTCTAAGGGCGTTCCAAAAAATAGACAATTGAGCACGCTTGGCTATTTTCGGAAGTCCCCTAAAAAATGAATGGCGACCACATCACGCAAGCACAGCCAACGCTCCATTCACCTCTGTCTGCTGGAGATTGCCGAGCCAGTGCTCTGCTAATTTTTGGCAGTCCCATGGAAATGAATGGAGACCATGCCCCACATGCATGACACGCTCTCCTTCAGTTTCAGGTTTCCCGGTCTGGAGACATTGACGCCATGTCTTAACGATACGCCACCAATGTCTCAGATGAGACAACTCCTTTAAGCTTCTCTGCTTACTGGTCCGGGCTTGACGCACAGGAAATCGCAGTCTACTCAGCCAATCACTGGCTAAGGCAGGCCACCGCTGCAGGCAGTGAAGTGTTCAGCCTGGACCAGGAAGCTGAGACCAGCAGGGGATTCGTAAGCATCGGAAGAGCTGGCTGCAGCAGGGGAACAGTGAGGTGAGTAATGCTTCTTTTGTTGCACCACTTTTACATCCTTTGGGGTATATTCACACACCGTAGATTCTGAAAATCTGTTCCATTCATTTCAAAAGGATTGTTTCTGCAGCATGAGCCTAGATTTTTTTTTTTTTTTTTTTTGCGCAAGCCTCATTCAGATGACTAGGAAGGAGTAAAAATGTATGCAATAAACTTCCTGTATGTCCCTGTACCCTAAAAGTGAATATGGATCTTCTGCCGTCATGTTCTTTTTAGATCCAAAATTCTGTGATGATGAATCTCTATGGCTGTAGGAACTGTTTTTCTGATAGCGCAGCCCCATCCCTCAGGCACCTCTAGAGGGCAGTCAGGAGTTTGCTGCCTACCGTGTGTGCTTGTAAGCTCCCTCTAGTGGCGGCTGCAGGTAATAGGATCGTTCTCTATACTGAGGATTTGGAGCTCTGAAAAAAGAAAAACTGAGCACCAGCTATTATAAAGCTATGTTGAGAAATTAATCAGCATTTGAATTATTATTCATTATTATTATTTTAATTACTATTTAGATTCTACTATTAAGATTAAATTACTATTAAGATTAAAATTGGCCGTTCACTGTTCGCCTGCATTTCTCCGTAAGCTGGTTGTCTCTTGCTTTGTGGTATATGTCACGTTGTCCTGAATGACTAACCCTTTATTTATCTGTAGGGGTGGCAGGAAGTCTGGCAACAGTGCTGCATGATGCCGTCATGAACCCAGCGGAAGGTACTTCACATTTCCACCCCCTTCGGGTGTTGGGCCACTTTTTCATTTTTGCCTTTTTTCTATTCCATTTGAATCTTTTATACCAGTTTTTATCTATGTATCTTCTTTCCTCATCTTTGCTTTAGCACCATCATTTCTCACTATTTCAGGATCCCTTCTTGCTGTCAGGGAAAGGAACTGTCTTGTTTATGTACATAGGTCGAAAACCCATACACGTTTTACTAATATTGGCCGAACCTGTGCCTGGCTGACGATGTGGGGGTATTCTGATCAGATTATGTTGGAGGGGAGATGGATTGGGCACTGTGAATTTCCAAGCTGATCCTTTCTCTGGGGAGATAAGTTGCTGCGAGAAGTGTTTCTGCTCTCTCCCCACTGAAAACACATGCACCCTCAGCTGAGCCGAGTGTGCACGTGTACGGGGGGATGGCCGTCAGCTGTCTGAGTGTTTGACCAGCAGCTCTTGAAGGTTTATTGGCTCCTTGAGTCCTGCTCACATAGCTGCAGGCTGTTAAGGTATACATACACATTAAAGGGGTTTTCTGAGACTTAAATTCTGATGACCTATCTGATCGGTGGTGGTCCGACACTCGGGATCCCGGCTGTTTGTGAAGGCACTGGCGCTTGCAGTAGTGCTGCGGCCTTCTCACAGCTTTGCCTGGGCCAGTGATGACGCGTTAATCACACGCATGGCCTAGGAGCAGCTCCGTTCCATAGAAGTGAATGGGGCTGAGCTGCAATACTAAGCACAGCCACTATACAATGTACGGCGCTGTGCTTGGTGAGCAGAGGAGACTGTGGTGCTCACACGAGCGCTGGTGCCATATCAAACAGCTGATCGGCGGGGGTCCCAGGTGTCGGATCCCCACCGATCAGATGCCCATGATCTATCCAGAGGATAGTTCATCAGTATCCCGGAAAATCCTTTTTAATGTGGGCCAAACCTGCTGAGTTTAGCAGCACTGACCAAGCATCTAATGCTTATTAGATACTTGTCCAATGTTTGCTCTGTAAATACGAGGGGTTTTCAACATGCCCAATCTTTTCCTTCTAAGGTAGAGATAAGCTGCAGCTAGAGGTGTCTGGCAGCAGCTTGCTCCCCATTCAGGACCCATTGAGCGGAGTGTATATTTCTATGGGAGGAATAGCAGGCAGCCAAAGTGTTTGCCCAACAGCTGTTGAATGTGCATGACCAGCCTCAGAAATGTAGGGCAGTGTTGCTCGGCAGGACATGACTCACAGATTGCTTCACGTGGGACTTCATCTTCCTCTGTAGACCAGAACAGGAAGATGTGTGCAGCAGTAGAAGAGCATGGAAATGTAGTTGCGCTCGGCAGTGTGGTTTTCTCTGGGGCACCGTGGCTGGCACAGGGGGTATTGTGGTTAGCACTGTTGTAGAGGCAATGGAGGACCTAAGCACTTAATAATGCACATTTTCACATCCCTATTTTGGCGTCTACGCCGACCGCAGGAGAAAGTGATGAGACGCCACAGCCTGCTAAGACGGATCCGTTTTGATTCCCGTAGACTTCTATTAGGACAGAATGCCTTTTAAAGGCTTCCGTTTTGCATTCCGTCATAATACAAGTCTATGGGCAGAAGAATGGATCCGTGCTTCCGTCTTATGGATTCCATAACGGAATTCATAACGCTAGTGGGAACCCACCCTAAATCTGTTATGCCTTTTTGTTTTATTTTTTTCCACAGAGGGCATCAAAGGGGGTGTATAGTTTTGTGTTTAAAATAAAAATGCAAAAATCACATGTAAAAATACATGTCTTAAAAAAAAAAAAAGCCCACAAAACCCCCCATGTAACATAAGGGAAAAAAGCAAACCAAAATTGTGTGAAGGAGGCCTAAGACCAAGCAGACCTCTTAAAGGCTGTGAGGAGTTGAGACACAAAGCCTAATAGGAGGTTGCATAAGTTCATTCTCGGATGATTAAGCTCTTCTTGCATAAGGCTCCTCGGCCCCGCCATCTCTTCTTCCTCCTCACACTGCTTGCATTGTATAGCTGTGTGTTTAGGTTGTCTATGACTCAGATTAAAGTGAAGGATTAACGACGGCCATTCTAACATCAGCCCAACCCAGGACCGGCTGACCATCTTATATGTATTAGATGTTATGTCGACATTCGGACGGATGGATAGGACATGTTGAATTTCACATGCTCAATCTTCATAAGATATGTCTAGTGGTGGCTTATTTTCCTTTCCCCATTCAGAACACGTGTATGCTTGGCTGGGCTGAGCATGCATTTATTTTAGGGGGGGAGGAATAGCTGACAGTTCGGCTGATAATGAAGTATGAGCACTGTACTTGGCCGTTAATGAAATCAACTACTTCTGTGAAGGATTTTACTGCAGATCGTATTCAGCGACCTCAGCGGAAAATGTCCTTGGGACGACGATGCAGCCATTGGAAAGTCTGCAGCAGTTTTATAGGCGACCTCTGTTTTGTATATAGGGAAAACCCGTCAAGGCCTCCTATAACATACCTTATTACACGTGTCTTGTAATCATTAACACTGACGTCAGGAATGTAAAGGGGAGATCCGTTTTACACCATAGAGGGTCTGCTTCAAAAAACGCTAAACCTGAAAATCTATGCAAATCTTAAAGCATCCTGAAGATGGACACGGCAGAGAAAGCTGGAAATGAACTTCCCATCCCTTAAATGTGCTTAAATGGCTTGTCCCATGCATAATGTAAAACAATGAAAATCAGACATCATGCAGTACATGAAAATGGCTTTCTAAGGGCTCATGCACACGACCTTATGTATTTTGTGGTCCACAAAAAAAATATGGATGACGCCTGTGTGCATTCCGTATTTTGCAGAATGTAACAGCTGGCCCCTAATAGAACAGTCCTATCCTTGTCCGTAATGCAGACACTAATAGGACATGTTCTCTATTATTTTTTTTTATTTTTTTTAGTGGAACGGACATGGGAATTACTCTGTGTGCATTTCGTTTCCAGTTTTTTTAAATCGGAAAGGATACAGAAATAAAATACGTTTGTGTGAGTGAGCCCTAACGAAGCTAGAACCAGCCCTGCACCTCACATGGATCCAGAGATCTCCCCATTCACTGCTCCGGTGTGTCCTTTCTGTTGCAGCTGGTAGCAGTTAAAAGATAACTGAGCATGTGCTTCCGTCTCATTGAGCTGGACAGAGACAGTAGTAAAAGAGCAAACAGCAGGTGGCGTTATACAGAGAGAGAGATTTTATTGAATAACTCGGTAGCTTTGATAATTTTTTTTTTAATTACATGCAATTACAAAAGTATACAGATCCAGGGGCTGGTTTGAAAACTGTAAAACCTTTAAGCTGGGTTCCCATATGTCCATCCATGTCCTGTTTGTCCTTTCCAGCTTAGTAGTACAAAGCCAGAGCTGACCCAGTGCGATCGCCTTCAGCATCAGGTGCATCCGTTTTAATGGTGGATGTCTTGGACTGAAAAGTGCTGTTTTTTTTTTTTCAGCTTTGGTATCTCTGGCTATGGACGCCAGACCAGTGCATAAAAGTGTCACCTTTTTGTATTCGGCTCAGGCATAAAGCTACTGACGTATGTGAATTCAGCCTAAGAGGGTCAGGCTTGGTCTCCTATTTCAGACAGAAAAGTGGGGGAGGGCTTCTGCTGTAAATGGTCGCCTTAGTCAGTAAGGGCTCAGGAAGGAATGGCTGATCTTGACGCACATGGAAGAATTCTTATATACGTCTCACAGCTTCAGTGTGGGACAGGATTGGATCGCCAGAAAGAAAGGATTGGTCCAATTTTGGAGTTTCTTCAACCACTTTAAGGCTGCGTTCACACGGGCGAGATTTCCGCGCGGGTGCAATGCGGTAGGTGAACGTATTGTACCCGCACTGAATCCCAACCCATTCATTTTCAATGGGGCTGTTCAGATGAGCGGTGATTTTTACGCATCACTTGTGCGTTGCGTGAAAATCGCAGCATGCTCTATATTCTGCATTTTTTAACGCAACCCAGGCCCCATAGAAGTGAATGGGGCTGCGTGAAAATCGCAAGCAAGTGCGGATGCGGTGCGATTTTCACGCACGGTTGCTAGGAGACTATCGGGGTGGAGACCCAATCATTATTATTTTCCCTTATAACATGGTTATAAGGGAAAATAGCATTCTAAATACAGAATGCATAGTAAAACAGCGCTGGAGGGGTTAAAAAAATAATAATAATTTAACTCAGCTTAGTCCACTTGATCGCGCAGACCGGCATCTCCTTCTGTCTCCTTTGCTGAACAGGACCTGTGGTGAGCATTCATTACATGAACAGGACCTTTGGTGACGTCACTCCGGTCATCACATGATCCATCACCATGGTAAAAGATCATGTGATGACCGGAGTGACGTCACCAAAGGTCCTTGACCTGTAATGAATGCTCACCACAGGTCCTGTTCAGCAAAGGAGACAGAAGGAGATGCCGGTCTGCGCGATCAAGTGGATTAAGGTGAGTTACATTTTTTTTTTAAAAATTTTTTTTTTTTTTTTTTTTTTTTTTTTTTAACCCTGTTTTACGCTGTTTTACTATGCATTCTGTATTCAGAATGTATTACTTTCCCTTATAACATGGTTATAAGGGAAAATAATAGCAAACTACAGAACACCGATCCCAAACCCGAATTCTGTGAAGAAGTTCGGGTTTGGGTACCAAACATGCGCGATTTTTCTCACGCGAGTGCAAAACGCATTACAATGTTTTGCACTTGCGCGGAAAAATCGCGGGTGCTCCTGCAACGCACCCGCACATTTTCCCGCAACGCCCGTGTGAAAGAGGCCTAAAAGTTCTTCCACTTTCTCAACATCATGGTGTAAAGGAAAACCCATAGCAACCAATCAGATTCCATTTTTCAGCGCTAGTTTTTAAAATGAAAGGTGGAATCTGATTGGTTGCTATGGGCAACTAAGCCAGTTTTTTCTTTTACACCAGTTTTGATAAATCTCCCTCCTCACCCCATGTCTTCTAAATCTGTTCATAAAGAGATATTACTCCAGGTCTCGCAGTTCTTCTCACGTTGTACGAACTAAACCCACAAGTAATTGTCTCTTCTTTGTCCCCAGTGGTGAAGCAGAGAATGCAGATGTACAACTCCCCCTACAGGAGCATGCTGCACTGCATCCGGACTGTCAGCAGGACGGAAGGAGCGGGGGCCTTCTACCGCAGTTACACCACCCAGCTCTTCATGAACATCCCTTTCCAAGCCATTCACTTCATCACCTACGAGTTCACCCAAGAGCAGCTGAATCCGCAGCGGCAGTACCACCCCAGTTCTCACATAGTCTCCGGAGCCATCGCCGGGGCCGTGGCCGCCGCAGCCACCACACCTTTAGATGTATGCAAAACCTTATTAAACACGCAGGAGAACATGGCCCTCAGCTCTGTCAACATCAGCGGACAACTTTCGGGCATGGCCAACGCCATTAGGACGGTCTACCAAATTGGAGGGGTGGCAGGTTTTTTCAAGGGCGTGCAAGCCCGGGTGATCTATCAGATGCCTTCTACGGCCATTGCATGGTCGGTGTATGAATTCTTCAAGTACTTTCTGAGCAAAAACCACCATTAGGGTCTGGTCACGAGAAGAGGACACCATTACTGGTGGAGCCGTATCGGGGAATCCCTGTTTTAAACCTGCAGTAGTCTCCTTTGTATATTTGATATTCTGATTACAGGCACCCATTCCCCCTCCCCCCCCCCCCCCCCAAAATCCATGGAGGGCGATTTTGGTTTTTGACTTCCACAACCTCCACCATGTGAAGAGCCTTTTGTGTCTTCTACCTTATTTACAATGGCTTGGAGAGGGGGTGACCAGCAGTGCTGGCTTGTAGTTTTGCTGTAACAGCATACAGGTATATATTATTCCAAGAGATGTCTATGGATACATATCACTGCCCGCGGGTCCTATGTATCTACCTATATATCTATATATTTATTTATGCATATTCGAATTTAGCCGAGAACAAGACGACGCACAATATTTTAGAGGTTATATTAATATCGGAGGGTTTCTCTATGTAAATAGTTTTACGTGATATTTTTCTATAGTGGAAGAAACAGGGTAAATGTTCTCCATGTGTTATCATAGTGAAGATAATAAGCTCCTTATTTTTTAAGGCATTTGTTTTTCCCATTGCTTATTCTAGGGCAGTCATCTGCAGCCCGTGGATCCCCAGTTGTTGTGACGGCGTAGCTCCGAGCATGCTTTGTAGGGGCGTATGGTACCTCAGTACCTGGTGCTCCCCTGGTTGCAGACTCTTGGTGTAAGGTATTAGGCCCTGTTCACATCAAAGTAAGGGTTAAACATACAGCGGGGGACAGTGGTTCCTTTTGTTGGAGGTATACGCCAGGCAAAAATCACCACGTCTGTTTGATAGAGGGTCCTAACGTGGTGTGAAAAGAGCGTGGCTGATGCAAGATGGCAGGCAGGCCTTCTGACTGCTGGAAGGTCTTTCTTACAGAGCATGTTTTTGTCTATGCAGGAGGGGGCGCTCTCAAGCTGCTCGGCTCTGCCTTATCTCAAGGGAAATGGGAAGTGGAATCTGGTTGCTATGGACAACTAAACCAGTTTTGATAAATCTCCCCCTATAACAAGGGTCATAAACCTTCGGCACTCCAGCTAATGTGAAACTACAACTTTCTCCACTGTTCTTGTAACTCCCTTAGAAGTAAAAGGAGCATCCTGGGAGTTGTAGTTTCAGAACAGCTGCAGTGCCGGAGGTTGCTGATCCCTGTCCTATAAGCTCAACCTTCCAATAATGACCACCAGGGTCAGACTGTAACCATCTAATGTCTGAGCCATGTGAAGTATGATTCACATTTAATGTAAAAAGATAAAAAAAATCCATTTTTTTTGCTTACCTTTTGTAATCCCCACCGATCCAGCTCAGATGCTCAGGACAGATCTTCAGCTCTCCCTCCCCCGGTCTTTGTCTGCAGCATGTGACCACTGCGGTGGCCTCACGAGCCGTACTCATCATGGCTCCCATCCCTGAGCGATGATGTCAGGAATGTGTGGCACATGCCCACTAAGGCCACATGCCAGGAATCACCAGAACGTCTGCGCTGGATCAGCGGGGGATCTGAGAGATGAGCAGTGTGTTGTGTTTATAACATTTGCTGCTTTTTTTACTTTTACGTTACATTTTTTTTTTTTTTTAAGTCGGAGAGCGTATTTAAAATGTCACTGGGATGTGATGCATCATGGGATATGATAGAACGCAAACTTACAGGTACCTTTTTATCTCCTGGAATCATCGGGCCTCATTTATCAAAACTGTCTAATAGGAAGACCGTCTTTATTTCCTAGAGCAACCAATCAGCGTTGGGCTTTCATCTTTCCAGAGCAGATTCAATTATGAAAGCTGAGCTTGGATTGGTTGCCATCGGCTAAAATCAAAATCTAAGATGAAATCCGTGGCCTGTCAGTTTATGATGGGGATTACCACAGTGGATTTGACCAATTTGCAGTGCGAATCAGGGCTGGAAGGGGAATCCAATGTATTAAGAGTAATTAAAGTGAATATCGATTCAGATTTTATCAGACTGGTCAAATTGAGGTTACTAACTGACTTCACCAACACCACCGGAGCCCAGCACTGACTGTGCTCCTGCTGGGATCAGAAAGCTCTGATCCAGCCTTTTAACCACCTAGATATCAACAGCAGCATGCAGGCAGTTAGACAGAGGGAGGGGTACCAACGGGGACACGGGGAGCCATGACAGCTGGGGGCCACCGCCCGCAGACCCATTCCCTTGACTGTGGTCCGCAAGCTGTATCTGACGGTCCGCACTGCAAAAAAGTAGTACATGCACTACCTTTTTGCAGTGTGGAGGCACAGACAGAAAACCCACGGAAGCGCGCCGTAGTGCTTCCATGGGCTTCTGATCCGTGCCTCTGTTCGGCATGGAACAGTATCTTCCAGATTGCGGACCCATTCAAGCGAATGGGGCCGCATCTGGGATACAGTGCACGCACGGCCGCTGCCCGTAAATTGCGGACCTTCTGTTTGCGGGATGCAATATGGCCTGTGTTTCAGTGATGGGCTGTAATACTTTGGTATTAGAGATGAGCCAATTTCCGCTTATGAAATTTGTTCACACTTCATTTGTTGGTTAAAGGTGAATTGCGTTATGGATTCCGTTACCACGGACAATAACGCAATTCTATGACTGAATGCCTTTAGAGGCGTTCCGTTATTCATTCCGTTAATATAAGTCTATGGGCTGCAAAACGGGTCCGTCCTGTTTCCGTTATGCAGAAGAGAACTCCCCTGCATAACAGAAACTGGACGGATCCATTATGCAGCCCATAGACTTCTATGACTGAATGAGGCATTCCGTTAATATAATTGCGTTATGGTCCGTGGTAACGGAATCCATAACTCAATTCGCCTTTAACCAACAAATGAAATGTGAACAAATTTCATAGGCGGAAATTCGCTCATCTCTTATTAGTATACAACTATGCATTATAAGCGTCACTAAAAAAAAAAAAATTTAGTTAATAAATAAGTAGTTTAAATAATTTTTCCATAAAAAGTGTTTTTATTTTTTAAAAGTAAATTATATAATCACGTTCACCACAACACATATAATAAAGATATTATTTGAACTGCCCAGAGAAAACAGAAAAAAAAATATACAAAAAAAAAATAGCTTTTTTTTTTTTTTTTTTTTTTTTTCCCCCATCCCTCCTCCGAAAATAAAAAATGATAAATGGGAATCCTATTTACCCCAAAATGGTACCAGTGAAAATTGCATCTCACAAAAAAAGCCACATACGGTCCTGAAACATGAAGTTACTGCTCTTGGAATGTTTTTGCAGGAGACGTGCTATTATTATGCAAAAGTAGCAAAAACCAAATGACTATACATATTTGGTATCGCTTTAATTGTGCTGACCCATAGGATAAACGGGACCCAATAGTTATACCGCATGATGAATGCCGTAAGTTTAAAGTGGCAAAAAAATGATAATGAATCTAATCAATAAGGCGACTTTCACACTAGCGTTGTTGCTGGATCCGGCAGGGTTCTTAAAAAACGCTTCCGTTACTGATAATACAACCATCTGCATCCGTTATGAACGGATCCGGTTGTATTATCTTTAACATACCAAAACGGATCCGTCATGATCTCCACTGAAAGTCAATCGAGGACGGATCTGTTTTCTATGGTGTCCGAATAGAACTGAGTGCTCCAAAATGCCTTGCATGCTGCGGTTTGCTTTCCGTTCTGGGATGCGGAGCAAAACTTATCCGTCATGACCCACAATGCAAGTCAATGGGGACGGATCCGTTTTGCTCCGCATCCCAGGACGGAAAGCGAACCGCAACATGCAATGCATTTTGGAGCACTCAGTTCTATTCAGTTACGTTTTGTCCCCATTGACAATGAATGGGGACAAAACGGAAGTTTTTTTTTTTTTTCAGTATTGAGACCCTATGACGGATCTCAATACCGCAAAATATTATCGCTAGTGTGAAAGTAGCCTAAGTTATATGTACCCAAAACTGATGTCAGTAAAAAAAAAAATACAGTTCAGCTTGCCAAAAACCCTCCTGCGGCTGTGTCAATGAAAAATAATCCTTTAGACCCCTACAGGATAGGGGATGACTCACTGATCAGCCTGGGTCTGACCACATGGGGACCCCATTAATTGAGAATGGGGGGGTCTTGTTCCCCTGTCCTCTATCATTCTCTATAGGACTGGGAAAAAAATTGAAAAAATGTTTAATTTTAATTTCAGCCTGTATTGCCCAGCCCTAATGCAAAGAGTGGACTCTGTGGCAAATCCCTGGATCTTGCTGCAGATTGCATCCTGTGTGGACGTACCCCCTAAAAGTGGCTCATGTGTCACACAGGGTACAACTAAAAATGCCTTAAATAACGTCAGAACATAGTCGGTTTGACATCTGCCCTGTATAGACATAGGTATTACTCATTCTAAAAGCCGTGCGTGAAGAACGCGGGAGATATAGATCATCTCAAACGCGCTGCATGCGCCCCATATTGTGTATCTGCACAGTCACCTTCATGTCATTATAGTGACAAGGCTGCCCTCTGCTGGCCAGTGCCTGTATTACAGTATAGGGTGGCACAGGTGAAACTCGAAAAATTTGAATATTGTGCTAAAGTTCATTTATTTCAGTAATGCAACTTAATAGATGAAACTAACATATGAGACTCATTACATGCAAATCGAGATATTTAAAGCCTTTATTTGTTATAATTTGGATGATTATAGCTTATAGCTTATGAAAACTCCAAATTCACAATCTCAGAAAAGTGGAATATTACATGAAATCAATAAAAAAGGATGTTCAATAGAAAAATGTAGGACCTCTGAAAAGTATAGTCTTGCATAGGTTCTCGGTACTTGGTTTGGGCCCCTCAGTGCGGCATGGCATGGATGCTATCAGCCTATGGCACTGCTGAGGTGTTATAGAAGACCAGGATGCTTCCAGCCTTCAGCTCTTCTGCATTGTTCGGTCTCATGTCTCTCCTCTTTCTCCTGGCAATGCCCCGTAGATTCTCTATGGGGTTCAGGTCAGGCGAGTTTGCTGGCCAATCAAGCACAGTGATCCCATGGTCGTTGAACCAGGTTTTGGTACTTTTGTCAGTGTGGGCCGGCGCCAGGTCCTACTGGAAAATAAAGTCACCATCTCTATAAAGCTCGTCTGCAGAAGGAAGCATGAAGTGCTTCAAAGTCTCCTGGTTGACTCTGGACTTAATGAAGCACAGTGGACCAACACCAGCAGATGAGATGGCTCCGCAAATCAACACAGACTGTGGAAACTTCACACTGGACTTCAAGCATCTTGCATTGTGTGCCTCTCCATTCTTCCTCTAGACTCTGGGTCCTTGGTTTCCAAATGAGATGCAAAAGTTGCTCTCGTCAGAAAAGAGGACTTTGGACACTGAGCAACAGACCAGTTTTTTTTTTTCTTTTCTACTTTAGCCCAGTTAAGACACTTCTGACGTTGTTTGTTGTTCATGAGAGGCTTGACGAGAGGAATACGACATTTGAAGCCCATGACCAGGATCCGTCTGTGTGTGGTGGCTCTTGATGCACAAACTCCAGCCTCAGTCCACTCCTTGTGAAAGTCCCCAACACTTTTGAATGGCCTTTTCCTGACAATCCTCTCCAGGCTGCGGTCATCCCTGCTGCTTGTGCACCTTTTGTCTTCCACACTTGTCCCTTCCACATAACTTTCTATTAATGTGCTTTGATACAGCACTTTGGGAACATCCAACTTCTTTTGCAGTTACCTTTTTGAGGCTTTCCCTCCTTTTATGGAGGGTGTCAATGATGGTTTTCTGCACAACCGTCAGGTCTGCGGTCTTTCCCATGATTGTGATTCCTACTGAACCAGACTGAGCCATAATGTAAAGGCTCAGGTCCCCTTTGCTCAGGGGTATGGATTAATTAGCGGACTAGAGTGTGACACTTTGAGTCTAGGATATTGAACCTTTTCCCAAAATTCAAATTTTCTGAGATTGTGACTTTAAGGTTTCATAAGCTGTAAGCCATAATCCTCCAAATTATAACAAATAAAGGCTTGAAATATCTCGCTTAGCATGTAATGAGTCTATCTCATATGTTTCACCTTTTAAGTTGCATTACTGAAATAAATGAACTTTGCACAATATTCAAATTTTTGAGTTTTAACCTGTAGATCCATTAAACACTGTTATTCAAGGCTGCTGTTCTTTAAAGGGGCACTTCCATCAACATTTTTATCTCATTTGTGATATAGTCTATGCAGTTTTTCATTTTTCTTTTCAATTAAAAATGAGTGGATAGTTTTCTGGTTGACAGATGCCATTGTATGCCTACGACTGACACTGCAAAGCACAGTATGAAAGTAGCTGAAAGTGTTCCATAAAGGTCGTATTAGAGCGAATTTTGCGACAGATGCGCAGGGAAGTCATGATGTGTGTCACCCCTGCCATTTCCGCCGTAGAGACCAGGGTTCAGCAACCAACAAACCCCAGCATGCTCCATTCATTTCTATTACAGTTCTGAGTACAGCTGAGCAAGTGTGCATGCTGGGAGTTGTAGTTACACTACAGCTGGAGTGCCGGAGGTTGCCGATCCATGGTATAGACCATCTAGCCATTAGATCCCCCTATTATCCATGTATTGAGGGGGAACATGCATGAGCCCCTTTCCTTGATCTTCAGCAGTTGCCAGTAATTTTTGATTTAGTTTTAAAATGAGAAATGCAAAATTTGCAAAAAATTTAAAAAAAGAACAAACACTAAACAAACAAAAAAATAACTGCAATTAATTTTACCTTTAATGAAAAGGTCTCTGTGCATGAGCTGTGTGTTTTACATATGGGCGCCATCTGCTGGTTAAGTGTGTTACTGCAGGAGTTTATATATAAATAATCTTTATTAATATACATCAAGAATCTGCTACCAAATGTTGGTATCATCCCTTGCACAAGGATTAGAAGCCATATTGGGGCTTATTACACTATAGAACCGGATCATAGAGATCATGTGTTATCTGTATACTATAATTCAGGGTGAACTGATTCAAAGAGCTCAGTAATTAATTATCCTGTTAACATGGTTGTACAGCTCGGTCAAAAGCACCTGCTAATTCCATGGGGTTGGGGATAAGCGGCTGTCGGGCATCTAAGAAGCCACTTGTCTATCCAATTGCGGGGAGATAAGATTCCAGCCTGTTTTTTACGGATATGTGAATCGTTCCTCCTGATTTGTGAACGTCAATGATATTTCATCTAATATGTGCAATAATAGCAGGAGCGCCAGGCATTCTATTCTTAATGGGAGAATTGGTTCAGTCCTTCTTATTCAAAAACTGTGGAACTGGTGCTACCCAACAGTGTTTTCTCTATGGATTTTTTTTTTTATTTTTCGTTTTTTTTTTTCTTAAATTTTTAATTTTTATTTTGCATTTTATTCTGTCTAGCTCCCCCCTTCCTCCTTTTTATCTGAGTGCCAGAAACCATTCGGCGGCATACAGTTACCCTCAGACTCCGTGCCACCATTTTGTATAAATCCGTAGGGGGGAAAAAAACTCCATATAAAAGCGTAGGAGTACAGAGGTGGAGTATAGGCTTGGACCTGTGATGGTGCTCATACACGTAAGGCTGGACTCTTATTACGTTTTTGCCTTATGTTTAACGTATGCAAAAAGCGTATATGTTACATGGATGCATCCGGCGGATATCCTACAGCGTCATCTGTCCCCATAGAGATCCATTGTAAAGAAAACCGTGATGTGAACCCAGCCTTAGATGGTATTCGGCTAAACTCGCCGCTCTCAGTGCGGCTGCTGTCAGCGGAGGGATGGTAAAAAGCCCTCATACCCATTACATTTTGAGGAGAGGGGCAAAATTGGGCATGTTTGATTTTTATCATGCCATTTTTAGATATGCCACCAGCAGAGGTGTCTGACAGCCGCTTCTTTCCCCTCCCCCTTTGCCAATACCTGGCTGAGCATGCATGTGTATGGAGGAGTCGGAACAGCTGTCAGATGAAAGAACTATCAAAGGTGTGTCTTAGGGTATGTTCACAATCTGCAGCATTATTTTTCCATCAAAATTTCTGATCCCATTAGAAGTCGTTGGGGCCGTACCATGGATCCATCACAGGTCAGGTGTGAACAGAGCCCAAGGCTGATTTATTTTTGTGTGTGATGTGGGCACAGTGCACTGGCATACTTTCTCCAACTGTATAAGGAGTAAAGTAAAAAAGTATACTTCATTTTTTTCACAGTAGGACACTATGGTTGAGGTATGCGCCTATACCAATGGCCTTCAGCGGTTGCAAGACTACAGCTCCCATCATGCCCTGATAGCCGTAGGAGAACTTTGGCCTATAAGGTGGCATTACGCCTTTCTTCAGAGGCATGTATCTGAAAGTCTCACTGACACGTACGAAATTAAAGGTCTAGATGCAATGTGCATTAAATACATTTGATCAACTTTACTTTGAGCTGTGACAATGAAACCATTAGTATGACCCCCCAATGGGGCACTATGGTGGAGCCCTGCCTTTATCGCTTCTGTTTTGGATTGTTGTAGAACAGAGCCCTCTCTCTGTGTTCAAAGTCTATTGTGTGCCTTACAGCTGAGATTTATTTACCTGTATTTTAAAAAAATTTTTATATAATATTGGGAATATATTTTAAAAAATCTAGCTTAATATCTGATACTACGTTGTGTGATGATGGCCAATGCGTTGCACGCAGGAGAGGCTGGGCCTCAAGTATTGTCTCCCAGAACATGGCTTTGTTCAGCCTTTTACTCTTGTTGCTATGGGTAACAAAGCTGTTTCCTATGAGACAGTTAGGCCTTAAAGGGGTTTTCTGGGATTTTCATCTTGAAGGCCTATCCTCTAGTCTAGGGTAGGCTATCAATATGAGATCGGCGAAGGTCTTACTCCCGTCAGCTGTTTCAGGAAGCCACAGCGTTTACCGGAGCTCCGTTAAGCGCCGCGGCCTCCTCTCAGCTTACCAAGCACAGCGCTGTACACTGTATTGGGGCAGTGCTTGATATTGCAGCACAGCCCATTCACTTGAATAGGACTGAGCTACACCTAGGCCATGTGACCAATGAACTGTGGGAGATCCAGGTGTTTTGTGGCCATAATATGGAAGTGAAAATGTGACTGCGTAGCCGCTGTCTGAATGAGGCCTTATATTATAAGGCCCGAAGTGTTTATAGGTTGTTTATTTCCTTTCATTTGTCCTGTCTCTCTGTTCAGCTCATTGTACGAAGTATCACCGGTGTCACTGTGATATGGATTAAGTTACAGTATAACTTCCTTAAATGGGTTTTCCAGGATTACTAAGGTTTTGAACAGACATGCTCATGTAGTTGCTTACCTCATGTACATCTTCCCTATGCTTTTATTTTCAATTTGGACTCTCCTGACCTGTTTTCACCATGTAAATCCATCCCTCTGGTTGGTTTCCATCCTGTATGTAGCACTTCCTGTTCCTGTATCCAACCAAACCCATGATGCACTTCTCCATTCTCTTCTCTACCACAGCTCCAGCACCGCCCCTAACCATGCTTAGCATAACTCCTCCCACCTAGTTACATAGGCCTTCCCCTAACGATGCCCAGCTAGTTTATAGCCCCTCCCACCCAGCTAGTTACATAGACCCTCCCCTATCACTGCCCCGCCCATGGACATGACATCACAGGAAGTAAGAGCTGCATGGACATGGTCATTTGACCACAGCCCAGAATATAAGATAAGAGAAGTAAAGGTAAAAAAAAAAATACATTATAAACTTACAGCTCTCTTCATAAATGATTATTTTAAGGCATGTTGATGCAAACTGGAAAACCCCTTTAAAGGAGCTCTCCAGAGTCAATATCGTCTGACCTGGCTGTTTACCAGAGGCCTTGACTTTTCTTTGTCTCAAAATTTTTAATCTCCTCTGTATTTTTTGTAATAGATGCCTTGTACAAGCAAATAGGAAGTTGGACAATTGTATATTGGTGAAGAATGTGCTGCTAATATTGGACACTGGAGCTTTAAAATAAAAATCAATTCTTAAAACCCTGAAGCGTCCGTCTTGTTTCCTCCAGCACGGACCACCTTCACTATTGAATGAGGGGGGAGTCGCAGAGAGCGACGAGGAGAAAGCAAAGCTGTTAAATATTTTTTTCTCCAATGTATTCACTGAGGAAAATAAACTGTCAGATGAAATGCTGAATGCTGAAATAAATTCGCCATTAAAAGTGTCCTGTCTGACCCAGGAAGAAGTACAACAGCGACTTAAAAAGATCAAAAGAGACAAATCGCCAGGACCGGATGGCATACACCCCCGTATCCTAAGGGAATTAAGTAATGTCATAGCCAGACCCTTATTTCTGATATTTGCGGACTCTATACTGACAGGGAATGTCCCACAGGATTGGCGCATGGCAAATGTGGTGCCAATATTCAAAAAGGGTCCAAAAACAGAGCCTGGAAACTATAGGCCGGTAAGTTTAACATCTGTTGTGGGTAAACTGTTTGAAGGTTTTCTGAGAGATGCTATCTTAGAGCATCTTAACGGAAATAAGCAAATAACGCCATATCAGCATGGCTTCGTGAGGGATCGGTCATGTCAAACTAATTTAATCAGTTTCTATGAGGGGGTAAGTTCTAGACTTGACAGCGGCGAATCAATGGACGTCGTATATCTGGACTTCTCCAAAGCATTTGACACTGTACCTCATAAAAGGTTAGTATATAAAATGAGAATGCTCGGACTGGGAGAAAACGTCTGTATGTGGGTAAGTAACTGGCTCAGTGATAGAAAACAGAGGGTGGTTATTAACGGTACACACTCAGATTGGGTCACTGTCACTAGTGGGGTATCTCAGGGGTCAGTATTGGGCCCTATTCTCTTCAATATATTTATTAATGATCTTGTAGAAGGCTTGCACAGTAAAATATCAATTTTCGCAGATGACACTAAACTGTGTAAAGTAATTAACACTGAAGAGGACAGTATACTACTACAGAGGGAACTGGATAGATTGGAGGCTTGGGCAGATAAGTGGCAGATGAGGTTTAACACTGACAAATGTAAGGTTATGCACATGGGAAGGAATAATGCAAGTCACCCGTACATACTAAATGGTAAAACACTCGGTAACACTGACATGGAAAAGGATCTAGGAATTTTAATAAACAGCAAACAAGCTGCAAAAACCAGTGTCAGGCAGCTGCTGCCAAGGCCAATAAGATAATGGGTTGCATCAGAAGGGGCATAGATGCCCGTGATGAGAACATATTCCTACTACTTTATAAATCACTAGTCAGACCACACATGGAGTACTGTGTACAGTTCTGGGCTCCTGTAAACAAGGCAGACATAGCAGAGCTGGAGAGGGTCCAGAGGAGGGCAACTAAAGTAATAACTGGAATGGGGCAACTACAGTACCCTGAAAGATTATCAAAATTAGGGTTATTCACGTTAGAAAAAAGACGACTGAGGGGAGATCTAATTACTATGTATAAATATATCAGGGGTCAGTACAGAGATCTATCCCATCATCTATTTATCCCCAGGACTGTGACTGTGACGAGGGGACATCCTCTGCGTTTGGAGGAAAGAAGGTTTGTACACAAACACAGAAGAGGATTCTTTACGGTAAGAGCAGTGAGACTATGGAACTCTCTGCCTGAGGAGGTGGTGATGGTGAGTACAATAAAGGAATTCAAGAGGGGCCTGGATGTATTTCTGGAGCGTAATAATATTACAGGTTATAGCTACTAGAGAGGAGTCGTTGATCCAGGGAGTTATTCTGATTGCCTGATTGGAGTAGGGAAGGAATTTTTTATTCCCCTAAAGTGAGGAAAATTTGCTTCTACCTCACAGTTTTTTTTTTGCCTTCCTCTGGATCAACTTGTAGGATGACAGGCCTAACTGGATGGACAAATGTCTTTTTTCGGCCTTATGTACTATGTTACTATGTTACTATTTGTTGGGAGGGTAATGACCCCGCAGCCTCCATCATCTTCAATGTTTATCTGACTCGTATTTACTTAGATTCCCCTGCTGACCACTAGGTGGCGCTGATACCCCGTGTGACCGTCCCATTGTGTTCCTTCCCAGGCTGCAAAAATAAACATCTTGCGCACCAGTTATGTCGCTCGCCCGTTTGCATGCAAATGATTTGTGTATTTAGAAAATAAAAGGGGAGATTTGGTTTGGCAAGAAGGTTACGGTGAAACTGCCCCTCCACGCCATATGTTTTATCCATCCGTACCCACACTGGTCAGACGTACAAAGCACAATGCATTCACAACTGAGTCCGGTATCCCGTTGTATTGGTGGCTATCCATGTAATATGCCACGAATGCCTTATGGATGGGGGTCTGACCTCTGACTCGCACAATCCTGAGCACCTCATGTGGTTCCCAGTTTCCCTTGGGTTGTCCACATGTATACAGTGACTGAGATGTACAGAAGCAGCCAAGTGTCCACATTGACCTGTATCGGTATCGCCCATTGTAGCCCCACCAGTAAGATGTCAAATGGATAAGTTTGTAGGTTTATATGGCGAGCAGCCCCCTTGTAAAGTGACCTATCGGAGCACCTTGATGTCATATCTGTGGTTCGGAGCTGATGGTGCACCATGAGCTACTGAAGCTGGTCATACATATTAGATAGCCGTCAGCTGACTGCTATTCGTACCGACCCCCTTCCCATACACATGCACACTCGGCTCTGTTGAGCATGCATGTGTACTGACCAGGGGGAGAGGACTGGTCTGGTGGCTTCTTGTCTCCAGAAGAAGAAATATGGGACATGTTGAAATCCAACTGTCTGACCCTTCCCTCCTGCACACATAAGATCTTTGTCCGGGGCGTTTGTCCAACGTTCACCTGCTGTATGTGGCCACTACATGGTGGCATCACTGTGGCACCCCAGGGAGCTGCCAGTGTCGATGGCTAATGAGAGCATGAAACAGCACCATCACGAGGCACAGCTAGGCTTTTCTTATTCCCTTACAACGACTCAGGCATGCTCAACCTGCGGCCCTCCAGCTGTTGTAAAACTACAACTCCCAGCATGCCCGGACAGTCTACAGCTATCAGCCTACAGCAGGGCATTGTGGGAGTTGTAGTTTTACAAACAGCTGGAGGGCCGCAGGTTGAGCATGCCTTCCTTGCGTGATATTTAAAGGCCAAGGCAAAAACGTCTTGTTGACACAACCCCCCTGGCAGCCTTCAGCACTCCAGCTGTTGTGAAACTACAACTCCCAGCATGCTCGCCTCGCTTGGTTATTCTTAAAACCTCTCATAGACCTAAATAGAGCATGCTGGGAGCTGTAGTTTCACGGCAGCTGGAGGATGCTGATCTACTGCCTTGAGATGTTTCGACGTGCAGTTGTGGGACTGGGATTGCAGTGGACGGCTCGCAGTGGCAGTAGACTTTAGTGAAATGTTTTTGTTGCAAATGAGGTCTGTGTGTGTGGTAGCCATAGATTTCACACCTCTGTGACAGGCGGGATGAGAAGCCAGCAGGCTGCCAATTGTACAGCGCGCGCTCGGCCAAACCGCTGCCCTGAGTGTTTGCTCTGGGAGTCTTGCTTTTCATGCTGAGATAAACCAGTCAATAAAACCCGAGCTTGGAAAATGTTACATATGATAAAGAAAAAAACTATCATTTTACATAGCAAAGGCACCCGCATTTTATTTGCATGAACCAATAAAGCTGATAAAACAGTCCATGGATTCCCTTACAATGACAGGAGAGATGTCTATGGTTTATTCACAGGCCAAGAAAAAAACTTAAATTTTTTATTTTTTTTGTTGCCAATGACATTTGAACAAATTTCATATGATATTTTGGGCACGCTGAATCTAAAAATGACATCAATGTTCCCGAATTGGCTTAAATTTTTTAAATGCTGGATACCCCTCCAGTAATGATTTTTCCCTGTAGTTGCTGACATACGCAGCAAGGTTTTGTCTGTCTTTTTCTTCTTTTTAGCATTGTTTTTATCTAACATACTGTTGAATCGCATTGGCCTGTGGACAGCTTCAGAGAGAGATTTATTTTTATTACTGATATACATATATTTTGGACTAAAGAGATTTTAATGTAATATTTATTAAATATTTTTTAAATATTTTGTATCATTTGGCTTCTGCAGCGTCAATGTTTCCCAATACATAGATGCTGCAGAAAGCTGTTATGTGAGAAATCCTTTGTGGTTCATTGTCCATTGCCCTCTACACATCACATATACCATTCCCTATAGCAGGGGTACATTTACCGGAGTCTGCCATCGGGTCAAGATCTGAGCCACCATAAACTGGTGACACGTAATGCACCGCAACTTTAATCCAATCCCCTTTCTGCCCCCCACATAGTGATTGTGCCCAAACACAATAAAAATATTCCCTTAGTGCCACCTACAGTATTGATGTGCCTTCCCACATGGTATGGTACCCCTTTAGTACCCTCCACAGAGTAGGATTCTGCTGAATGCATGTCTACTTAGATGTCTGTTAAGTGTCCCCCACACAGTGATGATAGAGTAATGCCTTTTAAGTGCCTCCACACAGCGATGCCCTCTTAAATGCCCCCACAGTATGATGCCCCCTTAAGTGGCCCAACACAGGTGTGATCCCCTATATTACTTCTAATTTAAATACTTCTCTACCCCTCGTCTCCCAATGGTCAGCTTCCGCCGCTTCTCCAGTACTCAGCGGTTGTTCAGCATTGGCAAGCGAGATGAAATTATGTCATTGTGCCTGCTCTGAGCCACAGATAAGCACTGTGCTGTGCTATGCTAATAGTAGATATGCCACCTTACACTACATATGCCCCTTTAGTACCCCCTCACAATAGATATGCCTCTTACAGTAGATATGCCTCCTTAGTGCCCCCTCACAGTAGGTATGCCTCCTTAGTGCCCCCTCACAGTAGGTATGCCCCTTTTGTACCCCTTTACAGTAGGTATGCCCCTTTTGTACCCCTTTACAGTAGGTATGCCCCTTTAGTGCCCCCTCACAGTAGGTATGCCCCTTTAGTGCCCCCTCACAGTAGGTATGCCCCTTTAGTGCCCCCTCACAGTAGGTATGCCCCTTTAGTGCCCCTCACAGTAGGTATGCCCCTTTAGTGCCCCCTCACAGTAGGTATGCCCCTTTAGTGCCCCCTCACAGTAGGTATGCCCCTTTAGTGCCCCCTCACAGTAGGTATGCCCCTTTAGTGCCCCCTCACAGTAGGTATGCCCCTTTAGTGCCCCCTTACAGTAGGTATGCCCCTTTAGTGCCCCCTCACAGTAGGTATGCCCCTTTAGTGCCCCCTCACAGTAGGTATGCCCCTTTAGTGCCCCCTCACAGTAGGTATGCCCCTTTTGTAAGCCCTTCACAGTAGATATGGCTTTACTGCCCTCTCACAGGAGATATGCCCACTTAGTGCACCAATAGCGATTTAGTTATAATAAAATAAAAAATAACTACATACCCTAGCTCCACTCAGCCCGATGAACGGAGCACATCATCCTGGGGCTTGTGCTTCTCTCACTCAGGAGGCATTATGATGATGTCATTTCATTGCGCCTGCTGCTGGGGTCAGAGATCACCGGCCAGGGAATGGTGGAACAGGGAGCTCCCGGCTCCCTGCTTCACCATGGTATTCAGCGGTATGTGCGTGCTCAGGAAAGGCCTACAGCTGGCAGCGGGACACGCAGGTATCTGGACAGCGGTCCACCTGTTGAGCACTCAGTCTCCTGCTCTACAACATGGTGCAGAAACCACCAGAGGGAGACTGAAGCCTATAACTATCCCATAGTTTTCTACATTCATCCACACATCACTTTTGATGCAGGATATAAAAAAAAGCATAGGACAGAGGAAATTCTGCATGCATACGTTTTCTGGCCAGCACTATGAGTCTGTAGGTGTCGGACCTGTTCTCTGAATTGCACTACACATCAGTCCTAAGCTTATTTATTATGTTGGACAAATTTATCACATAATGGAACTCTGCAGCTGTTATGTACTGTGACACATAGAAGCTGCAGAAGCATATGGTGCAACATTTTAATAAAAACTTGGTTTTGAGTCAAAAATAAATGTAAATTAAATGGCTCAAAGGTTTTTATAGCCTTTAACTTTGTTTTAATGATTCAAATTTAACAAATGTCAGAAAATTGTTTAAGCTATGGCCTGGTGCTGTCTCTGCTGTCATGAACTCTTTCAGTAACCATAAAGGAGACTGTTATAAAGAATTGGTGAAAACATGTTTAAAAACATTCACAATATGAGTATATAAGGCTGGATCTACATGGCCATCTTGGTCACTGCGCAGCCGTTGAACCAAAGGGGGGGTCCACAGCGCAACTTGCAAGTCACCAAAACTGCGACCTTAGAATTGTGATGGGTCACAGTCTGATCTGCTACACAGCGATTATTGGTCGTGTCATGGCCAAGATTTCCATCTAACACCAACCTAAAGTTAGACATTCTCCATTGCCACTTACAATGATTTCCAGATAATCTTGGTGATTTTAGTGAGGAGCAAGGGGGGAGGTTCCATCAGCATTTCAAGGTGATGGAGGACCACTTCTGGAGCCTCCCATGTAGATGTCCACCCTCATCAAAGAAAACCTAATTTCTCATTTCATGATCTGAATCAGCTTACCATGTTGTACAACGTCATTAGATATTTCTTAGGTTTCCTTTTGTATGATTTAAGACAATTTCCTGAAAACTGAAAGGGCGCCCCCAACCCCCCCCCCCCCCCCCCCCCCCCCCCCCTCCCCCCCCCCCCCCCCCCCTTCCATGCCAATTTCCTAACCTAACCCCTTCGCCACAATGCAATCGCTCATTGCCCATGGCCCTTCCGCTGCCCCCTCTTGCCCCTACCTGGTGCTGCCTGAGGCGACCGCCTCACCTGGCCTCATTGGTGGTGCACCCCTGGAGTAGGTCAAGCCTGAACAGCAATCATTTATTTGCATTTTTATGTTTTTCTATGGAACAACGATTATCTCATACATTAGGGTCAATCTAAGAAAACTGATGCCATATTCAGAATCGGCGCCACAAAGTTATCCTGAAAACGCTACATAAAGATCATAGGCTCTGAATTGTTTTCTGTCCACACAGATGTCTCTCAACCCTTCTGCATGCAGGACTTTTTTTTTGTCAAACCCCCCCCCCCCCCCCCCAAAAAAAAAACAGGATTCTGAACGGAACAAACTCTATTGTAGTCAGTGAAGCCGGTTCAGCTCCGTTAGGGTCAGTTATGAGCCCCATCCAGCACTTCCGTTAAAGGAGCAGAACAACGGAAAAAAATAGCGGTGTCGTGAACCCGGCCTAATAAGTCCCCAGTAGATTGCAATTAGAAATACGGATGTTTTTTCCAATATACTCTCACAGATTCATGTACTTAGTACATGGAGATAAACAGACCACCTAAATGTCTGTGTTGGAGTGTCGGGGGGGATTTAGCAGGTTATTTCTTTATTTTACCACATTTCCTACCATTAGGACATATGCCTGTTTTTTCTACATTTTGTATTATACATAGTGCCACCGCAAACCACGGGCAACAAATAGCGTTCAGGTCTGTATGTATCAGTGGCTGCCGAGGAAATCTTGACTGTACAATGACATGGGCTATTCTGGTGAAGAATGGGATATGCTCCAGTTTTGCCATATCCACAATATTGTATGGATCTATTCACCGGCAATAAGACCCGTGTGCTGTCGGAGACTTAAACTTTACATGGACCTAAAATATGTTCATCTGAATAAGCCCTAGCTTTCTGAATAACCCTTTAATCTTTTCTGGGTCATAAAATATATATATATATTTTTATGCACTGTATACTGTACCTAGTATATACAATAACATATACAAATAAAATACCCTTCCAACATACACAATAATGTGTTCATAGAGTTATACAGACAAAATCACAAAATAATTGGTACAAAAGGCAAAAGATGCTCAAGACCCCAAATGCTGTTGCGCATTTCTACCCTGGGGAGCAAATCCTGCCCCATGTGATCCGCCGCTAACCGCAATACCCAGCAAAAAATGCTGTTCGCAACGGATCACATGTGCAGGATTTTCTCCCCCGGTTACAAATGCGCAACAGCATATGGGGTTTTGAGCATTTTCTGCTTTTAAGACCTGTGTAGGATGTTTTTGTGGTACATGTGGTCCGCTTCCGGCATCCTACATTATGCATTTTTTGCTGGGAAATGGATTGAGCTGCCGGGCCTGGTCTGAGAGAGCGACCTTGACTAGCCACAGGGGTGGGGGTTGCAAAGACGTTTTTGGGGAGGGGAAATTAAAAAAATTTGATGTGAGACCCAGTCAGTTCTAGTTACGCCACTGGACCGCTTTGAAGGGTCAGGAACACAGCGATGCGGCTTCACACATCACATAGAAGAGGTAGATGACACAGTCAGTCAGGATTGTCCAGAGGGCTTCCTTGTCCCCAATATACTGCCATGTTCTGTGCCCGCCTCTTCTCTCTGATCCAACTGCTGGGGAAAGATGGGCTGAGGTTCCAGGAAGAAGAGGACTGTGGAGGATGAGCTGCATACATTGTCACATCCTCCAGTCTTTTCTGATCCTGTAGCTAGCAAAGCTTTGCAGCCGGGCCCCTCTGACACGTTTGGCTACATAGCAGCCGCTAGGGCGGTAGTTACATCCCTGTTGAGTAACTTTGTAAATACTTTGCTTTTCTTCTCATGTTCTGATTTTGAATTTGGTGATGTTGGTGGGGCCCGCAGAGGGGAGGCTCTCCGGCAGGAACAAGGAGATCACGAGAGTGACTGCGGGTGGCGATAAAGGTGGTAGTAGTCCTCTCCCATAAGCCATGGCTGCAGTGAATAGAGGGTACACCTGGCCTTAGGGGCTCCTGACTGATGGTGGCTGGGGGTGCCCTTGATGGTGGATGGTTGGCAGGGTGGAAGACAGGGCAGGTGAAGGGCAAGCAGATGGTGGAGGCAATGACCAGGCCGCGTGGTTATAATAAATAAAGTCTCTCTTTACTGACCAGATGATGGGGCAGTACAAGCAATAGGCACAGATCTCAAGTATTTCACAAGACAGCAGTTTTATTATTATTTGACCTCTGCGCTTTTGTCTAGACCATGCCAAATCAAGTTACACTTATCGCGTGAGTTTTATTTTAGGGCCTTATTACTAATGTGAGTGCACCTAGTCTTGTCGTAAACTGCAACAAAATTTGGAGCAATTTTCAGTATTTTTTTGCACAATTTTGCTCATCTAGTTTTAATCCATTGTGCCTTAGCTTGTCAAGATGTCATGGCTTAAAAGGGAAAGGGGCACGATTTCATGGGAAAGAGTATGGTCTATATGCAGCATTTTGGGCCAAAATGGTGCTATATTTCTGGTGTCAAATTCTGTTGCAAAGTAAGCCAACCAGTACTTGTTATGAGGTCAGTACAGAAGTGTCTGTATCTGCACCAAATGTATCATCCAACCTGAGCCCCTCGGTGCAGGTCTAGACAGCCGGTCTAAGTCCTACTCCATATTTAGGGTTAGTAAATCTACCCCAATATGTCAACTCTGGCGCCACTATGTATCTAGTACTAGGGGGCCTGAGAACCTCATGTGGATTTAGAGCACTGGTTGGGGTTTACAGACTTAAAAACTGTAAAAAAAACAAAAAAAAAAAAACTGCTACAATAAAGTGATGTCAAGGAGTTTCAGATATTGATTGGCATAAAATAAACATATACATTAACATAAGAAACAAATCTGCCCCCAATAATAGTCCTCCATTCTTGACAACTCCAATGTTAATGGCATGGTAATGTTTCACCCACAATATTTCTAAGAATATTTTGTCTGAGGGTTGATGGTCACGGCCCATGTCTTTGGCGGGTTCCCAGGATCTATGTGGGTGAGTGACACGGCTGATTAGTACATTGTTCTCATTTTATGCTTGGCAGGATAATGAACAGGATTCTCTCATCGCTGTTGAGCGGTGTTTGCATTGCACAACACGCGGTAATGGATCTCCTCGCAGGGTAATGCTGCTTTTCCCTGGCATCTTCTCTTACCCTCTTCCTGTGAGAATGTGCATCAATTAGTAATACAAGTGTTCTCTTAGTATGGATCCTACTGTTCTCCACATAGGCGGCTGGCTCCATGAGAACACAGAGATCTACTCATCGTTCTCAATTTTTCATTTCTTTTTGTTGGAGGTTCTGTCCACATTCCAAATGGAAGCCATACTGCAGTATGTGTTCCTGCAGCGTCTAAGGGTACTTTCCACACTTGCGTTTTTCTTTTCCGGAATAGAGAGCCGTCCAAGGGGCTCTATACCGGAAAAGAACTGATCAGTTTTATCCCCATGCATTCTGAATGGAGAGTAATCCGTTCAGTTTGCATCAGGAAGTCTTCAGTTCAGTCGTTTTGACTGATCAGGCAAAAGAGAAAACCGCAGCATGCTACGGTTTTATCTCCGGCGAAAAAAACTGAAGACTTGCCTGAATGCCGGATCCGGCATTTTTTCCCATAGGAATGTATTAGTGCCGGATCCGGCATTCAGAATACCGGAATGCCGGATCCGTCCTTCCGGTAATGCGCATGCGCAGACTGAAAAAAAGGTGAAAAAATAAATGCCGGATCCGTTTTTGCCGGATGACACCGGAAAGACGGATCCGGCATTTCAATGCATTTTTTTCGACTGATCAGGCATTTTTAAGACTGATCAGGATCCTGATCAGTCTTACTAATGCCATCAGTTAGCATACATTTGCCTGATCTGGCAAGCAGTTCCGTCGCCGGAACTGCCTGCCAGATCTCTCTGCCGCAAGTGTGAAAGTAGCCTAACACGCCCAGTGCAGTTTGACAGGGCACAGTAGCTGTGCATGCTGAATGGGGCGCCACAGATGTTCTGGCACTCGAGGCTTGTGACCACCATGAATCTTAATTGTACAGCAGTATTGATAGATTACATATGAAGCCTTTATTTGGTCACTGCACATTGGTATTATTAGAATGCTTTATGCTACTACTGGTGGTGGCAACACTGTACAGTATATTATTTCTTGCAGTGTATGGTAGTGGCAGCACTGTACAATATGTTAATTTTGGCATTTATGGTAGTGGCAGCACCATGCAGTATGTTATTTTTGAAATTTATGGTGGTTGCAGCACTGTACAGTATATTATTCTTGCAGTGCATGGAGGTGGCAGCTCAGTTCAGTATATTATTTTTGCAGTATATGATGGTGGCAACACTGTTCAGTATATTATTTTTTTGCAGTGTATGGTAGTGGCAGCACTGTACAATATGTTAGTTTTGCTATTTATGGTGGTGGCAGCACTATGCAGTATGTTATTTTGCAGTATAAGGTGTGTGGCAGCACTGTACAGTATATTATTTTTGCAGTATATAAAGGTGGCAGCACTCTACAGTATATTATTTTTGCAGGTATATAAAGGTGGCAGCACTGTACAGTATATTATTTTTGCAGTATATAGTGTGGCAGCACTGTACAGTATATTATTTTTTGCAGTATATAGTGGTGGCAGCACTGTACAGTATATTATTTTTTGCAGTATATAGTGGTGGCCAGCACTGTACAGTATATTATTTTTGCAGTATATAGTGGTGGCAGCACTGTACAGTATATTATTTTTGCAGTATATAGTGGTGGCAGCACTGTACAGTATATTATTTTTGCAGTATATAAAGGTGGCAGCACTCTACAGTATATTATTTTTGCAGTATATAAAGGTGGCAGCACTCTACAGTATATTATTTTTGCAGTATATAAAGGTGGCAGCACTGTACAGTATATTATTTTTGCAGTATATAGTGGTGGCAGCACTGTACAGTATATTATTTTTGCAGTATATAGTGGTGGCAGCACTGTACAGTATATTATTTTTGCAGTATATAAAGGTGGCAGCACTGTACAGGGCTCATGCACACGAACGTATTTTCTTTCCATGTCCGTTTACGGACAAAGATAATACTGTTCTATTAGAGGCCAGCTGTTCCGTTTCGCAAAATATGGAATGCACACTGACGTCATCCGTATTTTTTGCGGACCGCAAAATACATACGGTCGTGTGCATGAGACCTAAGGTGGTGGCAGCACTGTACAGTATATTACTTTTGCAGTATATGGTGGTGGAAGTACTGTATAGTATATTCCGACTAGACCATACATGAATATTTGTTAATATGGCATGAATATTTTAGTTAATAACCCTATCTCCAGTTTCTCTGTGTCACGCATAATCTATGGCCAATTTCCCTTGGTAGCCGTTAAACAATTGCCATGTTTTTGGGAAGGGAAAGGCTCCGGAGCACCCAGTGTCCTCTCAGGTAGACCATATAGTACATACTCCAACTAGATCTTTCCTTGGTCAAAGTAGAGCTCCACATCCTTACCATCACAACCTCTAATGGATGCCATCCGGTTGGCACATATAGCTTGTGTAATCCTAGTAACTGCCCTGTTGGCTTCTGCTCTTTTCTATAGTTTTGAGACGTGCCTATGTGCAGGTTTTGTGTATTGAAATTCAAAACCTTCTCACGCTGCGGTGATCATGGCTAGAAACATTGCTTTTCTCTTACGGTAAACTTGGTCTTCTGTCAGCTTCCCCACATACATCTTGGCACTTGCCGTGTAAAGTGACAGAAGTAACGGATATTTCTCGACTGCTGGGAAAATAGGGCCGATAAAAAGCTGGAGCTAAATAAACACTTAGCGGGGAGCGAATCATTCATCTGTATCGTAGTGACCTGCTCCGAAACCAAAACACCCATTCTGGTCCTGCCACTCCAATCATAATTATGTGGAAATCTGCAGCCGAGCATGTAGATTGGACAACGCAAATTTTCTTTTGTTCTCCATGGCCTGTTCGTTTGCAGAAGTAGCGTACGGGCCGGAGGCGTTATGTGACTGATACAGTTGCAGTATTTGTAGGTGTCACACTTGCTTAGTCGATGATAAATGAGAAAAGCCCTTTTATTCTTGTATGAAGTACCAGGCTAAGTGAATGCATTCAAACATGTCACCACATCTCTGATTTCTTTTATTCATTTCTTTAACCCCTTAAAGGGAAGGGCGTTACCTGTCATTTGTTTCTGCCAATTAAAACCAGATAGTGACACGTAATCATTTAAAAAAAAAAATCTGTTTTTATATTCTGATTGTAGATATTTTCTATTCTATTTTCTATGCAAGATGATGCAGGCGGCCATCTTGCCTGAGCGGTTGTTAACAGCGTTTTGAGAGATCCTTTTACAGCAGCCTCAATGGCCCAGGGAGGGTTGGGTAGATAGGCTGTGACCAGCTATTTGTTGGATCCTGTGTTCTATACACATATACAGAGGTATTATCTTTGTTATTAATGCTGCCAGTGATGATAAAGAGAGGACTGCTGCAAAGTGATCTCTACAGAACAGGCCATTTCAGTATTATTAGGCTTAGTGGTCATTGTGAAAACTGCAGGATTTTTTATATTTTTTTATTGATAGTGACATGCAAAAAAATAAAAACATCTTTTAAACAATAGGTCATTTCTGACTACACATTCTGTACGGATCTCCTGGCACCCCGACTGGTACCTCCATTGATGGATGCTCTTAGTGCTTCCCGAGGGCTCCAAGCACTCCGCTCGACACCGTAAACCACCACAGGAACAAGGAACAGGAACATCTCTTACAAGAGCTAGGAGTTATAGCCAGGGGAGTATACAGCGTATAGCAATCCCCACACACATGAGACGAGGCTCTATGTTAAATGTAAAACAGGAACTCTTTAATGGTTATTTTTCAGCCCTTTTATGGAGGTCTCCTACCAAGGGACAACTCTCCCTGGGGACCTTGTAGAAGGACTGTGACAGTTTATATATTAGCCAATCACATGCATTTACAGTATTGAAACCTTCCCAGCAATTGTACACAAAACCCCCTTCCCTCTGTCTTTGACGCAATCAACAAAATACAATTACCAAAACACAATGGGCTCTGTCTGTGATACAATTACCAAACATAATGGGCTAACTTAATCACTCACAGGCAGAAAACACAAATTTTCCCCCAAAACACAGAAAACACATCAAAACCCCACATATCCCCATAATTATACATCCATGGATAGCTCTGATCTGGGTGAACAACATATCCAAAAATCACCCAGATCCGAGCAGGGGTTCCCGAATTCCATGGAAGTCACATTTGGCCGACCGCAAGCATGGCTTTCCTGCCCAAAACAGTTCCACAGATTTAGGCTGTGCGGCCGGTCTGTCTTCTCCTTCAGGGCAGATCTGGCTCTGCTTGTCGGGTAGGTTGGGGATGAACGGAGCTGAGCAGGTGTTGGTAGGTCTGCTCCAGCATCCACTCCCTTGTTACCAGGTGGGTCATGTCTTTGCTCACCTCTCATCCGTCAGCATAAACATGCATGCCCCTCCGGTAGTCGTAGATGTCCAAAACCTAGACTCCTCCGTGCTGCCAAGATCAATGTCTGTCTTCTCCTTCAAACGTAGTATATGGGCCATAATCCTGGGCAAGAGGCTGGCAAACAGGCCCCTCCAAAACCCAGTGGCGAGGTTATTTCGCCACACATTCCCTTTAACAACCAGACCATTTTTCACCTTAAGGACCATGAAAACATTTAAATTTTTTTGCGTACATTTTCTTTTAACAGGACTTTTACATGCGACAGTCTTTTCTCTGAGACCAGGCTGTCTCGATAGTAATGCCAGGTCTGGCAATCAAGTCTACTGAAAGAGGTTTGATTGTGGCACTGAACGGGTTAACCAATTGCAGACATTGCAGCACTAGGGTGCTGTGTATTACATCCGTTCTCCCAAAGCGCGTCGTGTTAACAAGATTACCTTGATATTATAGCATGTAAAAAGGTACTTTAACTGCTTGAGGCCCTTTATGTACAGTTATTATGAAAAGCGAGAGAAATAAAAGAAATACAGTACAGACAAAAGTTTGGACACACCTTCTCATTCAAGAGTTTTCTTTATTTTCATGACTATGAAGGCATCAAAACTATGAATTAACACATGTGGAATTATATACATAACAAACAAGTGTGAAACAACTGAAAATATGTCATATTCTAGGTTCTTCAAAGTAGCCACTCTTTGCTTTGATTACTGCTTTGCACACTCTTGGCATCTCTGATGAACTTCAAGAGGTAGTCCCCTGAAATGGTCTTCCAACAGTCGTGAAAGGAGTTCCCAGAGATGCCTTAGCACTTGTTGGCCCTTTGCCTTCACTCTGCGGTCCAGCTCACCCCCAAAACATCTCGATTGGGTTCAGGTCCAGTGACTGTGGAGGCCAGGTCATCGGGCGCAGCACCCCATCACTCTCCTTCATGGTCAAATAGCCCTTACTTTCAAAGTTTTCCCAATTTTTCGGCTGACTGACTGACCTTCTTTTCTTAAAGTAATGATGGCCACTCGTTTTTCTTTACTTAGCTGCATTTTTTCTTGCCATAATACTAATTCTAACAGTCTATTCAGTAGGACTATCAGCTGTGTATCCACCTGACTTCTCCTCAACGCCACTGATGTCCCAACCCCATTTATAAGGCAAGAAATCCCACTTATTAAACCTGACAGGGCACACCTGTGAAGTGAAAACCATTTCAGGGGACTACCTCTTGAAGCTCATCAAGAGAATGCCAAGAGTGTGCAAAGCAGTAATCAAAGCAAAAGGTGGCTACTTTGAAGATCCTAGAATATGACATATTTTCAGTTGTTCACACTTGTTTGTTATGTATATAATTCCACATGTGTTAATTCATAGTTTTGATGCCTTCAGTGTGAATCTACAATTTTCATAGTCATGAAAATAAAGAAAACTCTTTGAATGAGAAGGTGTGTCCAAACTTTTGGTCTGTACTGTATATATATATATTTTTTTTATTGAGAAACTGGAAAATAGGAGGTCTAGTGTCATAGGAGGACTTCCGAGTGTCATGCACAAATGTGCAGCCCAATCTGGAGCATTTTGATTTTGAGTAGACCCAATTCTGACCCAAACCAACTGGTTGAATGTTTTGGTTGAATCGAACGCGAATGAATTTTTAGCAATTCGCTCATCTTTGTTATGTCAAGGTGGATTAAGAGTTAAAGGCTGTAAATCCCACAGTGAAAAACTATTTAAGCGTTCCTTTTTACTGCTCTGTGAATATATTTTTGTTAGAAGAATGGAAAGTTTAACCACTTGTCAATCAAAACACAACTTCCCTTTTGAGTTACACTATAAACCATTGATTAGTGTGGAAGATAATAAAGAACCAGATGTAGTTTTCATATAGATACACATGTATATTACAGTGAACAGATTGCTGAATGCAATTCAACTGGTAAGATTGAGCTGTCATTTCCTGCTGTGGAGAGGAAGAGACAGCTGGTTGATTCACAGTTTAGACATAAATACTCACCTTACTGCAGAAATCATACACTTTCAAAATGTTATGACTTACTGAGTCATAAAGCTATGTTGCATGGATATGCACACACTTGACTTCGGGCTTGACTGGGAACTTACAGTAGCCCTGGAAAAAAAAACTAAAAGTGGCTCCATGTTGTCGGTGAGCCCATATTGACAGAAGGCAGGCAACATAAGTAGGCAGGGCTTACACAAACCTCAAGTTAGCAGAGCCAACCGAATTAGGCAGGGACAGCAATACAGTAGTGCAGCGCAAATACCAATCCAGCAAAACCAAATACCACAATGCAGCATAAAATACTGCCCTACCACCATACTGAGGATGTTCAGTTCAGGAGGGCATCTTGTGCTGCTGGCCATGCATAAGTACCTGATGCTCCTAGCATTAATTAATGCTGAGAGCATCAGGTCATTATGTACCTGGACAGCGGCCATGAGGAGGGCTTGGGCATCAGCCCACCTGGAAATTTCCCTGTAGGGTCTATAGCCAGTCCGCCCCTGCTTGACATGTTTAGAGCATTATTTAGTTAAAATTTTCTGATGGGGCCATTTTGTGTTCAGTCATTGAAGGCAGGCTATAAAAATAAAAAAAGATAATTTTTAAGGGTTATGCAAAAAATTTGTTTTCTCAGTGATTACTGCAAAATTTCAGCTCTTTCACAGATGAAGAACTTTACAGTTGGAAGTCCTTACTAAGAGTTTTTGCATAAGTCCCAAGTTCCCATGGATTCCTTCCAGTTCTTAATACTTAGTAACTCAGGCCTTACACCTTATTTCTCTGATGTAGCTAATATTGTTTGGAGCCTTCTGTGGGGCTATGGAAATTTGTTCACCTCAACTGTCCCTGAAGCTTTCCGGCCCTTGTTAGCCCAAGGTTGGGAGGACTAGATATAATGATCTACCTATCTATCCTTTTGTACCACGCGTTGCACCATCTTTAGGTTGTGCACCAGGGTGATGCATTGAAAGTTGTAATTTTCACAATATCTTCTGCAATATTGTTACAAAATGCTATATTATACGGTATGCAGTCAGAGTCAGATTATAAGGAGAGCGCTAGGATAGGTATCCTGGGACTTCCACCACTTTCCCTTTACAATTGTTTGTTACCAACTCCCAGCTGCATACGCGTGTCTAGGCCATAGTAGAAGGTGCAGTTTCACATGGCTTTCAAAAGTTTGCTATGGGACCTAGCAATTTCTAGCTGGGTGATGTGTACCCTGCTCATCCCTCACCTCCAAGAGAAAATGGTGAATCCTATGGCCATTTGCATGCTGAGTGATAGATTCCAAAGCTGGTCATACACACTTGATTAACGCTGGCTGAACCCACCAATTTTAGTGGTACCAGCCAAGTATCTAATGGGCATGGAGCCCTTCTGAGTTTCCCTGAAAATGCAAAGTCGGGGGAAAAGAAGGATCAGGCTAATGGATTTCAACATGCCCAAAACTTTTGTTCTCAAAGGAGGTAAGCAGTCCTGAGGTGTCTGGCGGCGGATTTCTCCCCCTTTCACCTTTCAGAACATATGCATGTGTTTGACTGAGGGGGTATCAGGTAGATAGTTGCTGGCCAAACAAACATTTGGTTGATAGGTGTCTAATATGTAAGTCACTGACAAATTTCATAGACTCAGTGTTTGTGTGGTTTCGATAAGGAGTCAAGTAGGGTCTGGTTCCAGAGGTGGATAGGTGCCCCACTAAACCTTTTGGCCCAAAGACCTCCACCAATGTACTCAGTATATCAAACTTGTCTGCCAAGAGCTGACATTCTCAGATGCGGTCTGAAATGTGCATGCAAACTCTGCAGGCTGGTGACATCTGTCTGTTTATGGCCAGCGCACAGGTTTTAATACGTTGCTAATCTTCTAATTTGCTCTAAGACAAACAATATGATTCTTTTTGTAGCTTAAATCTGTTTTAACCTTTTCATGGTCACGAATGAGCCGCGGAATGACAGCGCTCTCAGGGCAAGTCATGCTGGAATGGAAATGACAGCAGTTTATGGAGTATTAATCAGCTTTAGCATAAGAAATAGTCAAACAATGTGCAAATCTCAAATTCAAAGCAGAAGCATGTGAAACACGTCCTCTCCTCTTCAAGTGAACCATTTAACATGTTGGCGACATGAGGTCATGCTAGAAGACCTGAGCTATGTGGTTTACCAGGGAGAAGAAACTTGACGTTAGTATCTTGCTGAAAGTGCAATTATCACTTTGACCTTCTAATTTAGTAAAATGTAATGTTAGGTAATGCGCTTCAAGGCTCGATAATTAGTGCTATCCATTACGCTACCTCAGGGCTTCTGTATATCAGGTATACCACGCATCTACATGTATTGTAAAAAAAATATATATCTGACTGGATAGATGGACAACAGATGTGCAACCGTGAATTGTCTGACCAGTCAGTTATATTAATTTTTTATTTCTGACCATCGAGTGTTCATATTGTCTAAAGTGACCTATTTGGTGGTGTTTTATGTTTGTATACTGTATTGAAGTAGATTATGAGCTAAACTATATATTTGGACACTAGATGGCAGTTTCGGGCATCCTAAGATTGGGCTGTAGCTTGGCAGGAATGACAGGGGGCATTCCTAGGTACTGGATGCCACAGGACATCAATAAGTCCCTTTGCTTTTTTTGCTAGGTTATCAGGGTATCTGAAGTCCTGGGCAGTGAACAGTATCTTTTCTCTGGTTAAGAAAATTCCTAAATACTTCTCTGACCAAAGATGACATGGGCAAGTCCTAGTGGGAAAAGCCTTCTACAATCAGTGTATAACCAGGGTCTCATTTTGGAGGCCTTGAAAACCTAGGAAGTCAGAAGCCCACATTGCTGAATGCTGGTCCTGAAGTACTGGAGGGCTCCCTTGTGCTGGCCAAATGAGCAAGCAGTGGCAAGTGGCTCATGGTATCCTACAGAAGGTACTTATTCATGGCCACTGTAATTGTGCTCAGGGCTTCCATATCCATAACCACCACAATGTAAGCAAGGGAGATACCACCAGCTATACTAATGCTACCATTGGTGTCTACTGTGTTGGCACTGCTATTTTGGTAGCATTCTGCTATTTTGGGTATTTATATGGTCAACACTTTGTGAGAAAAACTTGCCATGCACCCCTACTGTCTTTGCAGCAACCTGTAGAGTCGTGACTGTGGCCCATGAGGGGTAGTAGTATTCACAGTTCACGGTGGCACTCCATGGGGCTGTGCAGTGCATGGAGTGCGCACCCTTTCTTCCCTTGGGGCACAACCAGTTATAGGGGCTCCTGCCTGTTGGTATCTGGGTGCCCTTGTTGGAGGATGTTTGGCTGAGAGCAAGGTAGGAGTTCCGTGTGCCGCTGAAGTGCCCGGTGAATGGTGGAGTCAGTAACCAAGCCATAGGTTACAATAAGTAACAGTTTCTTTACTGAGTTGATGGTAGCTGTAATAGCACTACATATAGCAGCAAAAGCACTGTTCCAACGTACATCCCAGTGCAATCTTCTCTTCTCTCAGTGGCAGTGTAGAGACAATAACAATGATGGTTGCTGTTAGTAATTTCAGTCCAGACATGCTCTACTGTGCTTATTAACTCCTGCAGTTCCTGGCTGAGGGCACAGAAACTTTAGATATGGATGGCCAGTCCGTCCCAAAATGTAGTAGTTGCTGAGACAATAATCCTTTCCACAGCAGCAAAGCCTTTCTGCTATAAACGAGTGAACACGTTTCTGTCTGAAGCTTGCACAGCCGGGATGGTTCTGGACCTTCTAAGATGACTGGCCTCTTTCTCTCAGGTGTCCTCTGGTAATAGAGTTGTCTTTTGGCAGCTGAAGAGTCAGAGAGAGAGGTTCTCTAAACTTAGGCCTACCTCTCAGGAGCTTGCACATTGCACAGGTTTTCGACCATGCTCCGCTAGACTCACACTATCTACAAACTAGCCAGGGGGTGGACCAGGTCCATTTCTCCTAGTAACCTAAACAGTCTGCCAATTTGTTAACTGTTTGGTTGTCTTATACGTTACTATTGAGTACATAAACATAATAAATCACTACATTTAACATGTCAACATTACTTTAACTCTTTGGCAATATTTAACCCTTTACAATAGCCCTACTGAGGCACTGCATCTTTTTTGCTGCTTTATTGATGGCTTTTGTTGATCTTGACATCCATATTTTTACAATAGTAGAAGTTAAAGCAATTCTAATAGAACTCCTTACCTGTTATAAATTATTTTCCGACAAATGTAAAAAAAAATATATATTTTGCAGAGAGAACATGTTGAGGTGGCCTGGTTTGATTTTAAACCAATAACCCAAAGCTTCATATGCAGTACGAACCACAGAGCCACCATGGTTCTTTTTGGTCATAAACAGAAGCAACTATAATTTTTCTTATTGAGTCCCTACAATAGTCTCTACATAGCCTAAAGTAGAAGAAATTGTGTAGGTAATTCATTGCATGTGTAAAGATCCTAGCGCTCAAATAACTACTGCTCTCACATTTCTTCAGTTCTAAGGACCTCCAAAGACATGTTTCTATATCTGTGATGACAGTAATTAGGAGCTGGTTATATAAGCTTCAATTTTATAAGATTTTTCTATTTTAGATAATAATATGAGACCCTTATTTCTTACACAAATTGCATGAATGTGTCCAGGACAGTTCTGCAGTCTTCTAACATAGCAGTTCTGGTAGTGTATTTGTCTTCATGATGGGTTTCGACAATCATCTACAGTTTTGGGGTGTGGGTTAAGCCAAATATAGGTCTCAGAAGTGCTTGTCCTTAAAATGGTTCAAATACCTGGCAATTAGAAAAAGCAGTTTGTGCAACCACTTTTATCCACCATAGTTTGCTGCCCAGAGGAGAGACCTTTCAAGAGCTTAGCTGGAATTAGGATTTTCACACAGCAGAACGACACAGCTTACGTTCTTGCCTCTCTTGGGTTGAGGATTGTGGTTTCATGTCAAATGGTAAATACTAATGCACAATACATATATACACCACCATACATAACATCCAGGATAGAGCATTTGGATATGCATCACTTTTGAGTGTACATGTGACCCACTGGTATGCCAGCTATCTTGTATGGGGCAGTAAAGGAAACACTCTACTGTGTAGGGCTGTAAAGAGGACCTACTAGCTCTCCTGTGTAGGGTTGTAAAGAGGATCTGCCAGCAGTCATGTGTGGAGTAGTAGCAAGGATCTGCCTCCTCTATGTGGGTAGTAAAAAGGGGCCCGTCAGCTCTCCTGTGAGGTAGTACACAGGACCTGCCTCTTCTGTGTGGGGTAATAAAGAGGACCTACCTCATCTGTGTGGGGTTATAAATAGGACCTACCAGTTTTCCTGTGTAGGGTTGTAAAGAGGGCTACCAGCAATCCTGTGTGGGGTAGTAAATAGGACCTACCAGGTCTACTGTGTAGGATAGTAAAGATGACCTACCACCTCTCCTGTGTTTGGGTAGTAAAGAATACCTTCCTTCCTGTGTGGGTTTGTAAAGATGACCTACCAGCTCTCCTGTGTAGGGCAGTAAAGAGGACCTACCTGTTCTCCTGTGTAAAGTAGTAAAGAGGACCTATCAGCCTCCTGTGTTGGGTAGTAAAGAGGATCTACCTCTCAGGTGTGGGGTAGTATAGAGGACCTACCTCTCCTATTTGGGGTTGTAAAGAGGACCTACCAGCTCTCCTATGTAGGTTAGTAAAGAGAACCTGCCTCTCCTGTGTGGGTCATAAGAGGACCTACCAGCTCTCCTTTGTATAGTAGTAAAGAGGATCTACCAGATCTCCTGTATAGAGTAGTAAAAATGACTACCAGCTCTCTTATGGGGGGTAGTAAAGTGAACCTGCCTCTCCTGAGTGGGGTTATAAAGAGGACCTACCAGCTCTCCTGGTCAGGGTAGTAAAGAAGAGGTGCCTCTCCTGTGTGGGGTAGTAAAGAGGACATGCATCTCCTGTGTGGGGTAGTAAAGAGGACCTGCTTCTCTTGTGTGGAGGATTAGTAAGGAGAAAGACTGGGACTGTTGGACATGGTGATTCTGCCTGCTGAAGGGATCTATTTGATCCTGAAAAGTGTTGCCTTTTAATAGCAATAACGTTTCTCATCTCACCTTCACTTGTCTGGAGTTGTGCCTTCTCAGCAGCACAGCCAATAGTGTTGGTCTGTCTCCTCTACTTCCAGTTAAAGGGGTTATCTGATATAAAATATCCCCCCAATGCCCGGGGCCCTTGTATGGATTATACTTCCTGCTCCCGGGACCTGTATCACTCCAGATCCTTGCATAGCTGCTGCTGTAGAAGTACTACCAGCTTTCCTGTGTATGGTAGTAAAGAGGATCTGCCTCTCCTGTATGGGGTAATAAAGAGGACCTGTCCCCCCTGTGTTGGGTAGTAAAGAGGACCTACCAGAGCAATGACGATGCCCTCATTGCACATATACCTAATTTGCATATTAGGAAGGCTATCATTACTCGGGAATGGAGCCTCAGATCAACAAAAAATAAAAACTGTGTTTTAATCAGGTGAACCACAGCTTTGAGTCTATATGCAGCTGATACTCAAACTGAATATACTTACTGTAGGGAGCAGCCAATGGCAGGAGGAGCGGAGACAAGCCTCCCTAGCGTCACCCGTGACACTAGGGAGGCTCGTCCCAGTCTGCTATTGGCTGCTCACACCCCGACACCGGATGTATTTATCCACGCATGGGGTGAGGCAGCAGCTGCGATGCGGGGACCGGGAGCGGAGCGGGAAGCCAGGTAAGTATATCAGTGTGAGGGGCCCGGGCATATGGGGACATTTGCAGTTTTCTCTCCGGCCAAAAATACTGAACACTTGCCGGAATGCGGATCTGGCATTAATTTCCTTCGAAATGTATCCGGATCCGGCATTAAGTGTTCTGGCAAAAAGGATCCGGTTTTCCGGTCTGCGCATGTGCAGACCTTTAAAACTGATAAAATAAATAAATACCGGATCAGTTTTTCCGGATGATACCGGAGAGACAGATCCGGTATTTCAATGCATTTGTCAGACGGATCCGCACCTGGATTCGTCTGACAAATGTCATCCATTTGCGTCAGGATTGCCAGATCTGCCTGCCGGAATCCTCTGCCGCAAATGTGAAAGTACCCTAAGGATCAAGAGGGACAGAGTGACTTGGCTGAAAAGGAAAGAAGAGGGTTACGGCAGCATCTGCAGTATATCTTTTATTGAAGCCATGAGTGTGTACAAGAAGCAAGCAATTGTCCTGTGGACTGCTGCGGATCTGCGGTCCTGTTGTGGCTGATGCATTCCGGGATTGGTTGGTGAGGTCCGTTGATGCTGCTCTACCTTTTTTCTTTTTTGGCTGAAAAAGAGGGACACTTGGAGATATGGTTTCTGTAGGTTTCCATAAGGATACATGGCAGACATTGGGGTAGCTATTAGGGAAGCAGGGCCTGAGCTCAGAAGGGACCCAGGAGCAGTCACTGTACTTCATCACCCTGGGCCCCTGTCAGAGCAGCTGCCTTTTCCTGCACCTAATGTCAGGTCCCGAGTCCTGCACTTGCACTGCACTAATCTATCACTGACCTGACATCAGTGACATTGCTCCACTCTCCCCATCTTTAGTTTGATGATGGACAGTGACCAGCATCAGGACGGTCTGATGAGTGCATCTATGTATGTGGAGAGTGTGTGTTATGAGCGTGTCCATGTATGTGGCGACTGTGTGTATGAGCGTGTCCATGTATGTGGCGACTGTGTGTATGAGTGCGTCCATGTATGTGGTGACTGTTGTATGAGTGTGTCCATGTATGTGGCGACTGTGTGTATGACTGTGTCCATGTATGTGGTGGGTGTATGAGTGCGTCCATGTATGTGGTGACTGTGTGTATGAGTGTGTCATGTATGTGGTGACTGTGTAGTGTCCATGTGGTGACTGTGTGTATGAGTGCGTCCATGTATGTGGTGACTGTGTGTATGAGTGCGTCCATGTATGTGGTGACTGTTTGTATGAGTGTGTCCATGTATGTGGTGACTGTGTGTATGAGTGCGTCCATGTATGTGGTGACTGTGTGTATGAGTGCGTCCATGTATGTGGTGACTGTGTGTATGAGTGCGTCCATGTATGTGGTGACTGTGTGTATGAGTGTGTCCATGTATGTGGTGACTGTGTGTATGAGTGCGTCATGTATGTGGTGACTGTGTGTATGAGTGTATCCATGTATGTGGTGACTGTGTGTACGAGTGCGTCCATGTATGTGATAACTATGTGTATGAGTGCGTCCATGTATGTGGTGTGTGTGTGTATGAGTGTGTTCATGTATGTGGTGACTGTGTGTATGAGTGCATCCATGTATGTGGTGTGTGTGTGTATGAGCACGTCCATGTATGTGGTGACTGTGTGTATGAGCACGTTTATATATGTGGTGCTGTGTGTATGAGTGCGTCCATATATGTAGTGACTGTGTATAGGAGTGTGTCCATGTACGTCATGACTGTGTGTATGAGCGCGTCCATGTATGTGGCGACTTTGTGTATGAGCGCGTCCATGTATGTGGCGACTGTGTGTATGAGTGTATCCATGTATGTGGTGACTGTGTGTACGAGTGCGTCCATGTATGTGATAACTATGTGTATGAGTGCATCCATGTACGTGGTGACTGTGTGTATGACTGTGTCCATGTATGTGGTGGGTGTATGAGCACGTCCATGTATGTGGTGACTGTGTGTATGAGCACGTTTATATACAGCGAGTGCAGAATTATTAGGCAAATGAGTATTTTGACCACATCATCCTCTTTATGCATGTTGTCTTACTCCAAGCTGTATAGGCTCGAAAGCCTACTACCAATTAAGCATATTAGGTGATGTGCATCTCTGTAATGAGAAGGGGTGTGGTCTAATGACATCAACACCCTATATCAGGTGTGCATAATTATTAGGCAAAAATGGGTCAAAAGAAGGACTTGACAGGCTCAAAAGTCAAAAATAGTGAGATATCTTGCAGAGGGATGCAGCACTCTTAAAATTGCAAAGCTTCTGAAGCGTGATCATCGAACAATCAAGCGTTTCATTCAAAATAGTCAACAGGGTCGCAAGAAGCGTGTGGAAAAACCAAGGCGCAAAATAACTGCCCATGAACTGAGAAAAGTCAAGCGTGCAGCTGCCAAGATGCCACTTGCCACCAGTTTGGCCATATTTCAGAGCTGCAACATCACTGGAGTGCCCAAAAGCACAAGGTGTGCAATACTCAGAGACATGGCCAAGGTAAGAAAGGCTGAAAGACTTAGTTAATGTTAATGATTAACTTAGTTAAAAGTTAATGATAAATAAGACTTCCATAAGCCATGGAATTTCTAAGTTTTACTCCATTGTCAATAACAAAGTGTCATCCCCATCATTCCTGTCTAGCTGGTCCAAAGAATTAAACAAAACATTCAATGAGCAAGAAACCACGGCAATACTACATTCCTCAATTCCCCAAATCACGTCTACCAGACTCCAAGAGTCACACTATAAAATACTGTCCAGATGGTACAGGACCCCTGTCATTCTAAATAAAATCAACCCCGAAATTCCTGCACACTGTTGGAGATGTGGTGAAGGAATTGGATCCATAACCCATTTGGTACTCCTGTCCCAAAATTGTGCCACTGTGGGAAAAATTTAACCACATTATTACAGAAATATACGGTTCACAAATAAAAGTAGATGCAGAACTTGTTCTGCTTGGGCTATACAATAAAAACCACAGCGCCATTAAAGACCGCCTGTTTCCCTTTTTAATAGCTGCATTAAAAACCATAATCCCCAGACACTGGCTTAGTACGGAGGTTCCGTCTATTCAGGACTGGATGGAGGAAGTTGTAACTATCAGTCGCTTTGAAAAACTCAAATGGACAATTGCTGACAACCCTAAGAGATACTCGGGATCTGGTCCAAATGGTATGATTACATCTCCACTGGCAAACTGTCTAAGTTCTTTGATTAAAGTCTATACATTTGTATTACTAAATATTCTTCTTTTCTCTTTTGCTCTCGAACTATAGAATAAAACATGTGACAACTTTTTATTTTCCCCCACAATGTTTGACCCCTAGTTTTTGTCTCCCTTTCCTCTCCCCTCCCCCCCCCACCCTTTCTTTTCCTTTCACCATTTTATAAATCAGCTTTGAACTGATATATATTGATATTTCTGTCAAATAAATACTTTGTTTAATATGCTTTCTTAAAATTAGGAAATGTTATTCCTGTGATGACTCAACAGGTTATAATATATGCTAACTTCCATGTATAATGGTGATGTTATCTCATTTTATATTTTTTGTTAAACTTGTATTATTTTGCTATTATATTTGTTAATAAAACAAAAATTTACAAGAAAGGCTGAAAGACGACCACCACTGAACAAGACACACAAGCTGAAACGTCAAGACTGGGCCAAGAAATATCTCAAGACTGATTTTTCTAAGGTTTTATGGACTGATGAAATGAGAGTGAGTCTTGATGGGCCAGATGGATGGGCCCGTGGCTGGATTGGTAAAGGGCAGAGAGCTCCAGTCCGACTCAGACGCCAGCAAGGTGGAGGTGGAGTACTGGTTTGGGCTGGTATCATCAAAGATGAGCTTGTGGGGCCTTTTCGGGTTGAGGATGGAGTCAAGCTCAACTCCCAGTCCTACTGCCAGTTTCTGGAAGACACCTTCTTCAAGCAGTGGTACAGGAAGAAGTCTGCATCCTTCAAGAAAAACATGATTTTCATGCAGGACAATGCTCCATCACACGCGTCCAAGTACTCCACAGCGTGGCTGGCAAGAAAGGGTATAAAAGAAGAAAATCTAATGACATGGCCTCCTTGTTCACCTGATCTGAACCCCATTGAGAACCTGTGGTCCATCATCAAATGTGAGATTTACAAGGAGGGAAAACAGTACACCTCTCTGAACAGTGTCTGGGAGGCTGTGGTTGCTGCTGCACGCAATGTTGATGGTGAACAGATCAAAACACTGACAGAATCCATGGATGGCAGGCTTTTTAGTGTCCTTGCAAAGAAAGGTGGCTATATTGGTCACTGATTTGTTTTTGTTTTGTTTTTTGAATGTCAGAAATGTATATTTGTGAATGTTGAGATGTTAGATTGGTTTCACTGGTAAAAATAAATAATTGAAATGGGTATATATTTGTTTTTTGTTAAGTTGCCTAATAATTATGCACAGTAATAGTCAACTGCACACACAGATATCCCCCTAAAATAGCTAAAACTAAAAACAAACTAAAAACTACTTCCAAAAATATTCAGCTTTGATATTAATGAGTTTTTTGGGTTCATTGAGAACATGGTTGTTGTTCAATAATAAAATTAATCCTCAAAAATACAACTTGCCTAATAATTCTGCACTCCCTGTATGTGGTGCTGTGTGTATGAGCGCGTCCATATATGTAGTGACTGTGTGTATGAGCACGTCCATGACAGAACTGTATAGGGCACGTATTGCCGCAGTATGAAAGGTACAGAAGCTAAATTCCTTGTGGTTATGAGGAGATAAATCAGACATGTCTATAATAATTGCAGCACAGGTTTAAAGGGGTTGAGTTAAATATAAACCTGTCAGCAGCTGTAAATGTAAAAAAAACTATAAAGTCATGCTAAAATGACCGTAAAATAAATAAATAAATAAAAAGTCACAAAATAAGCCATATGAGTGGGGTTTGCACAGAAGGGGGGAATACTAAAATTTTCATCCATATGAGCGCGTCTATGTACAGTGGGATGCGAAAGTTTGGGCAACCTTGTTAATCGTCATGATTTTCCTGTATAAATCGTTGGTTGTTGCGATAAAAAATGTCAGCTAAATATATCATATAGGAGACACACACAGTGATATTTGAGAAGTGAAATGAAGTTTATTGGATTTGCAGAAAGTGTGCTATAATTGTTTAAACAAAATTAGGCAGGTGCATAAATTTGGGCACTGTTGTCATTTTATTGATTCCAAAACCTTTAGAACTAAATATTGGAACTCAAATTGGCTTGGTAAGCTCAGTGACCCCTGACCTACATACACAGGTGAATCCAATTATGAGAAAGAGTATTTAAGGGGGTCAATTGTAAGTTTCCCTCCTCTTTTAATTTTCTCTGAAGAGTAGCAACATGGGAGTCTCAAAACAACTCTCAAATGACCTGAAGACAAAGATTGTTCACCATCATGGTTTAGGGAAAGGATACAGAAAGCTGTCTCAGAGATTTCAGCTGTCTGTTTCCACAGTTAGGAACATATTGAGGAAATGGAAGACCGCAGGCTCAGTTCAAGTTAAGGCTCGAAGTGGCAGACCAAGAAAAATCTCGGATAGACAGAAGTGACGAATGGTGAGAACAGTCAGAGTCAACCCACAGACCAGCACCAAAGACCTACAACATCATCTTGCTGCAGATGGAGTCACTGTGCATCGTTCAACCATTCGGTGCACTTTACACAAGGAGATGCTGTATGCGAGAGTGATGCAGAGGAAGCCATTTCTCCGCCCACAGCATAAAAAGTGCCGCTTGAGGTGGGATAAAGCACATTTGGACAAGCCAGCTTCATTTTGGAATAAGGTGCTGTGGACTGATGAAACGAAATTTGAGTTATTTGGCCATAACAAGGGGCGTTATGCATGGAGGAAAAAGAACACAGCATTCCAAGAAAACACCTGCTACCTACAGTAAAATATGGTGGTGGTTCCATCATGCTGTGGGGCTGTGTGGCCAGTGCAGGGACTGGGAATCTGGTCAAAGTTGAGGGACGCATGGATTCCACTCAGTATCAGCAGATTCTGGAGACAAATGTCCAGGAGTCAGTGACAAAGCTGAAGCTGCGCCGGGGCTGGATCTTTCAACAAGACAACGACCCTAAACACTGCTCAAAATCCACTAAGGCATTTATGCAGAGGAACAAGTACAACGTTCTGGAATGGTCATCTCAGTCCCAAGACCTGAATATAATTGAAAATCTGTAGTGTGACTTAAAGAGAGCTGTCCATGCTCTGCAAAAGAAGGATCTACTAAATATTGATTTCATTTCTTTTTTGTGGTGCCCAAATTTATGCACCTGCCTAAATTTGTTTAAACAATTATAGAACACTTTCTGTAAATCCAATAAACTTCATTTCACACCTCAAATATCACTGTGTGTGTCTCCTATATGATATATTTAACTGACATTTTTTATCGTAACAACCAACGATTAATACAGGAAAATCATGACGATTAACAAGGTTGCCCAAACTTTTGCATCCCACTGTATGTGGTAAGTGTGTGTATGAGTGTGTTCATGTATGTGGTGACTGTCTGTATGAGTGTGTTCATGTATGTGGTGACTGTGTGTATGAGAGTGTAACGCCTCAGAGTGCCACTACCACTTCTGCACCTTGCTACTTTCTCCTAGGGTTAACCTCATGTCATTATTGCAGGTGCAAACAATGTGCATTCCTGTGTTTGAAACTGTTTATGTTAACATGTAATGTGCCTGGTTAACCAACAGGTGGCAGCATAATTGGCAGAGCTACAGGGACATAGAGTGGCAACAGGAGCCTGTCGCTGCTGGACGAGCCCTGTCTAGACCAGCTTGAGCACCTTCAGCTCAGCTGGATAAGGAGGCCAAAGCCTGAAGCTTCAGAGACCAGGAGTAAAGTGTTCCCTGGACAAAGCTAGAGACAGACCAGATTTCATAGCAAAGTACAGCCTATAGCTACAGCTAATTTCTACAGTTACCCTGTCAGCACAGCAGAGTCAGAGATTGACTGACGTAGCAGAGAGGAGTTTGCCTGCCACAGTTAATGCCAAAGCCTGCTGGAACCAAGATAAAGTCTGCAAACTGTTTGGAGAAAAGTTTATTCAAGTAAAGCTGTTATCAACCTCATCCCAAGGTCTGGACTCAATTTATTCTTCATGCCCTACTTCTACTACTACCCACTTTTCTGCGCTTTGGAAGGCCACGCCTGGGTTCCAGCGTATCCAGCAGGAGCTCCGTGACACGGGCATCACCATTAAGGACATTTAGGCTATTCTACACCACTCTGGCATTCCTATACCTGGGTAACACCATCTACTACATCACTTTAAAGGGGCCCTGGCCCCTTGTTGCTTCACTGCAATTGGCGTCACCACAAATATTAATTAAAAGAAACCGCAAGTAGTGCGCCCGATGTGTGCCGCATTTGGCGTTACAACAGGATCCGAATGGAATAAAGCTGTGTGCCCTTAGATTATAATGCCTACAGAATTGACCAAATACCTTTAAAAATGACTTTGATGCATTTATTGCGGAGCGACAGGGGCAAAACTGTGAGCGCCGGCGTCCGAAGGGTTAGTCCTCCATTTTTATATGCCATGCGCAGTTTCTTCTTGCTCAGTCAGTGCGGGAAAATCAAAGAACGCCTCTAGTCTAGAGCGGAAAATCTAGCTCTGTCCCACAGGGAGTGATATCACTGTGCAAAGAGAGGAAGTGGAAGCCCCTCCTTCTTCACCAGTCGACATGACAGTGAGAGGAAGAACAAAATGGCGCTCCCAAAGCCCAACTGGGGAGAAATGCTCTGCAGGGACGAGTTGCCCACTCTCTGCGAGGACCTGAAAGAGATTTGGTATCGCAATTTGTGCGTGGGTCTGGGAAGGAGTCGCCCGCATTCCCCGTGCCAGCGGAGGCAGCAGGAGTTCCCACTCCGCTGCCCAGAAAGAGCGAGGCCCATAATCCCCTTAATCCAGTAGTTCCTCTGAAGGTACGGCCTACTGTACCAATGCGTGGACTACAGAAATGACATCGAGGATTGGTCGTTGACTTCTAACTTGGCCACTGCCCCATGACCCAGTACTGGAAGGGAGAACCGGGACCGTCATTTGATTCAATGTGGAGTAAGGTACGGGGTTCCTACAGGACGATGAGTCCGGGACTGAATACTTTGTTAACCGGCGCTCCTGTTAAACGACCTTACTGCCACAGGCCAGACATAGCCTGTATAAAGGAGAGGCAGGGTGGAATATACTCCCATGCGGTCCACTAAAGGCCCCTTTGCTGCGGGGGGTAGTCATCTGGAGAAGCCTCTGGTCCCAGTTCCACACCGGAGCGCTGGCAGGAGGATCGTGACGGACGCTTGAAGGAAGCAAAAGACGGGGTGCTGCACTTCAGAGAACAGCCCCAACCGGAGCCCCTTATACCGGGACTGCCTAAACCTCCACCATCGCCACAGATGGGAGGTATGGCCCATGCTGCCTTTGGTGTTCAGCCCTACAGTGGTAGCGCACCAGCTGCCGTGGAGATCACAGCCACAGTTGAGGAAGGTCAACCCAGAGCTGTCCCTGAGACAACCCAGAGAGGAGACCTATTTACTGCCCCCCATAAAGCAGAAGATTCTGGATCCGCTCCAGGATGGCAAGGAGCAACCGCCCCTGTGAAATGGAAAGTCACGGCGGCCATGCAGGTCACTAACCCGAAGTGACAGCTTGTTCGCCAGAACACCCCCCGTGAAAGCTAGGATTGATTAAAAAGCAGCACCAAACCTCTAATCATTTAGCAGCTCTAGTAGCGAGGAGATCTGAGGTTCTTCCTCTAAGGAGCCTCTTCACGGAAGCCTTGAAAGAACCAGTGACTCGGGAGCCACTCCGTGGTCTGGACCTGAAGGGTGAGGGCCTGTTGGCGTTTATTGTCTTTATGTTTCAGGTTGCCCTTGTTTTGGCCCTCGCCTCGGATGGCATGTTAGTAAGGGTATCGTTCACACAGCGTTTTTCTTTTCCTGGCCTGGGTTCCGCCTAGGGGCTCAAATCCGGATAAGGAACTGATCAGTTTTATCCTAAGGCATTCTGAATGGGAGAGTAATCCGTTTAGGATCAGCAGGGGGGATGTCTTCAGTTCAGTCTTTTGACTGATCAGGCTTTTCAGAAAACAATAGCATGGTTGTATTTTTACCTCCGGCCAAAATCCTGAACACTTTGACTGAACGCCGGATCCGGTCTTTTTCCCTTGGCTCCGTGTGTCAGTCAAACCGGATCCGGCTTTTGCATTTAAACCCGAAAAATGTGAAAAAAAGTTAAAGTCCATAAATGGCGGATCCGTTTTTTTCCAATGCATTTTTTCATTGTGATCAAATCCTGATCAGGATTCAAATGTAATCCGTTTTCACACGTTTTTCCGGATCCGGCAGCAGTCCGGTGTCGGAATTGAACGCCGGATTTAGACAACGCTCTTGTGAAAGTAGCCTTAGGACTCCACCCAATTATCAGCTAAATCCAAGTTGCGTGCGGTTGTGCAAAATTTCCCTTTTTTTCCCCCCTTCTCAGGTTATTTGGGAACCCCCTTGCCAAAAAGGTTCTCATGACCTGTGCTGCTATTCTTATACCTATGTGGATTTACAAATGACATTATTACCTCACGTGGATTACAAATGACTGTGCTATTTCCCGTGGATTACAAATACTGCTTATTGGGATTACAAATAGTAACGTTATTCCCCATGGATTACAAGGGACTCTTTTGCATTTAAAGGACTTTGCACTTCATGTTCCAATTGGTGCACTTGATCCGCAAGCACTAAAATGAGACTCAAATGTGAATGTTTTATTGTCTAATATATTTGCACTACTTCTGCACTAACCTTTTGAATTTTCAGCAAAGTTTAAGTACTGGGCCCATTGTGTGTATTCTTTGTTCAGGTGCCGCAATGTGATATTATATGCATTTTTGTATGGACTCTGCACTTTATATAGTTAGCCAAATAGTCGTCGACCTTACTTCTTTGCTTATATGGACTGCCTCTGAGGACGTCTGTTACGTCACAAGTAGATCTTACATCGCTATTGCTCATTATGGACCGCCTATGGGGACATTAAATACTAATGGTTCTTATGTGACCTTGTGTTAGCTAGATAGTCTAGGCATTGTATTGTATTGCTAAACAGGGGGAACCGAGTGGTAAGTCACAAACAGATCTGTCATAGTTTAGGGTAACCCGCTGCCAATACGAATCTGGAGACATTGAAGAGCACTGCTTCATCCTCCTAATTGTTATATGTTTTAAAGCCTTGTGCTTAGCCAAGGTTATTTATATCCCTAGGTCTTGTGCTTAGCCAAGCCTAGAGGAAATGTGTGAAGCTACCTGGTCAGTCATCAAGGTGACAAAGCGTAAAGCATTATTAGGCCTTGGTGCTAGGAAGGGAATACCCTTCTGTTTGAGGGTGTATCATGACCTGTGGAGGGATTACAGTATACAACATCCCCACGCTCCATATACGACTATGGCCACGTCGTGGAGTATTGAGCGCTTAGTGCACTATATTTGGTTGGTTCGCTGCAAGAGGGAAAACCGGGGTTAGACACCCTACTCAGGCAGGAACCCATCTTCTATGTTAGTCCATGTATATGTATTTTCATGCAGCACTTAAAATTTTCCCTGGTACCCTTGGAGCATAGATATACAGTACAGACCAAAAGTTTGGACACACCTTCTCATTCAAAGAGTTTTCTTTATTTTCATGACTATGAAGGCATCAAAACTATGAATTAACACATGTGGAATTATATACATAACAAACAAGTATGAAACAACTGAAAATATGTCATATTCTAGGTTCTTCAAAGTAGCCACCTTTTGCTTTGATTACTGCTTTGCACACTCTTGGCATTCTCTTGATGAGCTTCAAGAGGTGGTCCCCTGAAATGGTCTTCCAACAGTCTTGAAGGAGTTCCCAGAGATGCTTAGCACTTGTTGGCCCTTTTGCCTTCACTCTGCGGTCCAGCTCACCCCAAACCATCTCGATTGGGTTCAGGTCCGGTGACTGTGGAGGCCAGGTCATCTGGCGCAGCACCCCATCACTCTCCTTCATGGTCAAATAGCCCTTTCTTTCAAAGTTTTCCCAATTTTTCGGCTGACTGACTGACCTTCATTTCTTAACCCCTTAAGGACTCAGCCCTATTTCACCTTAAGGACTTGGCCATTTTTTGCAAATCTGACCAGTGTCACTTTAAGTGCTGATAACTTTAAAACGCTTTGACTTATCCAGGCCGTTTTGAGATTGTTTTTTCGTCACATATTGTACTTCATGACACTGGTAAAATGAAGTCAAAAAATTATTATTTTTTGCTCAAAATAATACCTAATTTACCCAAAAATTTGAAAAATTTGCAAATTTCAAAGTTTCAGTTTCTCTACTTCTGTAATACATAGTAATACCCCCAAAAATTGGGATGACTTTACATTCCCCATATGTCTACTTCATGTTTGAATTGTTTTGGGAATGATATTTTATTTTTTGGGGATGTTATAAGGCTTAGAAGTTTAGAAGCAAATCTTGAAATTTTTCAGAAATTTACAAAAACTAAATTTTTAGGGACCAGTCCAGGTCTGAAGTCACTTTGCGAGGCTTACATAATAGAAACCACCCAAAAATGACCCCATCTAAGAAACTACACCCCTCAAGGTATTCAAAACTGATTTTACAAACTTCGTTAACCCTTTAGGTGTTGCACAAGAGTTATTGGCAAATGGGGATGAAATTTGAGAATTTCATTTTTTTTTGCCTAATTTTCCATTTTAACCCATTTTTTTCCACTAACAAAGCAAGGGTTAACAGCCAAACAAGACTGTATCTTTATTGCCCTGACTCTGCCGTTTACAGAAACACCCCATATGTGGCCGTAAACTACTGTACGGCCACACAGCGGGGCGTACAGTAAAAGGTGCGCCGTTTGGTTTTTGGAAGACAGATTTTGCTGGACTGGTTTTTTGACACCATGTCCCATTTGAAGCCCCCTAATGCACCCCTAGAGTAGAAAATCCATAAAAGTGACCCCATCTAAGAAACTACACCCCTCAAGGTATTCAAAACTGATTTTACAAACTTTGTTAACCCTTTAGGTGTTGCACAAGATTTAATGGAAAATAGAGATACAATTTAAAAATTTCACTTTTTTGGCAGATTTTCCATTTTAATATTTTTTTTCCAGTTACAAAGCAAGGGTTAACAGCCAAAAAAAACTCATTATTTATGGCTCTGATTCTGTAGTTTACAGAAACACCCCATATGTGGTCGTAAACCGCTGTACGGGCACACGGCAGGGCGCAGAAGGAAAGGAATGCCATACGGTTTTTGGAAGGCAGGTTTTGCTGGACTGTTTTTGTCCCATTTGAAGCCCCCCTGATGCACCCCTAGAGTAGAAACTCCAGAAAAGTGACCCCATTTTAGAAACTACGGGATAGGGTGGCAGTATTGTTGGTACTAGTTTAGGGTACATATGATTTTTGGTCGCTCTATATTACACTTTTTGTGCGGCAAGGTAACAAGAAATAGCTTTTTTGGCAGTTTTTTTTTTTGTTATTTACAACATTCATCTGACAGGTTAGATCATGTGGTAATTTCATAGAGCAGGTTGTCACGGACGCGGAGATACCTAATATGTATACAATTTTTTAAATTTATGTAAGTTTTACCCAATGATTTCATTTTTAAAACAAAAAAAAAGTTTTTGTGTCTCCATAGTCTAAGAGCCATAGTTTTTTCAGTTTTTGGGCGATTATCTTAAGTAGGGTCATTTTTTGCGGGATGAGATGATGGTTTGATTTGCACTATTTTGGGGTGCATATGACTTTTTGATCGCTTGCTATTACACTTGTTGTGACGTAAGATGACAAAAAATTGCTTTTTTTACACCGTTTTTATTTTTATTTTTTTACGGTGGTCACCTGAGGGGTTAGGTCATGTGATATTTTTATAGAGGCGGTCGATACGGACGCGGCAATACCTAATATGTATACTTTTTTTTAATTTATGTAAGTTCTACACAATGATTTCATTTTTGAAACCAAAAAAATCATGTTTTAGTGTTTCCATAGTCTAAGAGCCATAATTTTTTCAGTTTTTGGGCGATTATCTTAAGTAGGGTCTTATTTTTTGTGGGATGAGATGATGATTTGATTGTTACAATTTTGGCGTACATGCGACTTTTTTGATCACTTTTATTACCTTTTTTTGGGAAGTAAGGTGGGCAAAATTTCAATTTCATCATAGTTTTTTATTTTTTATTTTTATGGCGTTCACCGTTCGGGTAAAGTAACATGACCGTTTTATAGATCAGGTCGTTACGGACGCGGCGATACCAAACATGTGTAGGGAATTTTTTTTTTTTCATTTTTAATCAGTGATAAATGTGTTTTTTGATTTTTACATTTTTTTTCACTTTTTTTTACTTTTTTATTTACCCAGACCCACTTGGTTCTTGAAGATCCAGTGGGTCTGATGTCTGTATAATACAGTACAGTACTCTATATAGGGTACTGCACTGTATTTTACTTACACTGAACAGATCTCTGCCTTCAGCACAGATCTGTTCAGCACCATGGACAGCAGGACGCCTGAGCAGGCGTCCTGTTGCCATGGGAACCTTCCCCGTCTGCTCAGAACTTCGCAGACGGGGAAGGGTGAGCACGGGGCTGCGGGGGGCAGTCTGGGGGCTCTATCCCTCTCCATCGGGGGGCTGCAAAGGCACAGCAGCCCCCCGATCGGAGAGGGAGGGAGCTCCCTGAGCTGTTAACCTTTTACATACAGCGGTCCGTACGGACCGCTGTATGGAAAGGGTTAAACGGCTGACATCGCACCCTGGCACCCTGGTATACCCACTGTACACAAACGATTATTCAATGGGAGGCGGGCGGGGGATCGCGATCCCGCCTGCCGCACCGCCCACCTCCCGCACCGCCCCCACCGCCCACCTCCCACCGGGCTAAAATCGTTCAGAGGTGCAGGGGGGGTGATAAATATATATTTTTGCCACACTAAAGTTTCTGATCGCCGCGGTCAGGGACCGCAGCGATCAGAAACTGCAGAAAGCGCAACAAACCGCAGGTCTGAATTGACCTGCGGTTTGTTGCGATCGCCGACATGGGGGGGTCACGGGACCCCCCCCCGCGCATTTAGCCGAGGTGCCTGCTCAATGATTTGAGCAGGCACCGGGTTCCGATCACTGCCAGCCGCACGGCAGTGATCAGAACAACACATGACGTACCGGTACGTCATGGGTCCTTAAGGACTCGGGAAACATGCCGTACCGATACGTCATGCGTCCCTAAGGGGTTAAAGTAATGATGGCCACTCGTTTTTCTTTACTTAGCTGCTTTTTTCTTGCCATAATACAAATTCGAACAGTCTATTCAGTAGGACTATCAGCTGTGTATCCACCTGACTTCTCCTCAACGCCACTGATGGTCCCAACCCCATTTATAAGGCAAGAAATCCCACTTATTAAACCTGACAGGGCACACCTGTGAAGTGAAAACCATTTCAGGGGACTACCTCTTGAAGCTCATCAAGAGAATGCCAAGAGTGTGCAAAGCAGTAATCAAAGCAAAAGGTGGCTACTTTGAAGAACCTAGAATATGACATATTTTCAGTTGTTTCACATTTGTTTGTTATGTATATAATTCCACATGTGTTAATTCATAGTTTTGATGCCTTCAGTGTGAATCGACAATTTTCATAGTCATGAAAATAAAGAAAATTCTTTGAATGAGAAGGTGTGTCCAAACTTTTGGTCTGTACTGTATATATATACAGTGGATATAAAAAGTCTACACACCCCTGTTAAAATGTCAGGTTTCTGTGATGTAAAAAAAATTAGACAAAGATAAATCATTTCAGAACTTTTTCAACCTTTAATGTGACCTATAAACTGTACAACTCCACACTTATGCAGCCACAAAATAATGTGGCTGCATAAGTGTGCGCACCCTCTTATAACTGGGGATGTAGCTGTGTTCAGAATTAAGCAATCACATTCAAAATCCTGTTAAATAGGAGTCGGCATACACCTGCCATCATTTAAAGTGCCTCTGATTAACCCCAAATAAAGTTAAGCTTTTCTAGTTGGTCTTTCCTGAAATTTTCTTAGTCTCATCCCACAGCAAAAGCCATGGTTCACAGAGAGCTTCCAAAGCATCAAAGGGATCTCATTGTTAAAAGGTATCAGTCAGGAGAAGGGTACAAAAGAATTTCCAAGATATACCATGGAACACAGTGAAGACAGTCATCATCAAGTGGAGAAAATATGGCACAACAGTGACATTACCAAGAACTGGATGTCCCTCCAAAATTAATGAAAAGACGAGAAGAAAACTGGTCTGGGAGGCTACCAAGAGGCCTACAGCAACATTAAAGGAGCTGCAGGAATATCTGGCAAGTACTGGCTATGTGGTACATGTGACAACAATCTCCCGTATTCTTCATATGTCTGGGCTATGGGGTAGAGTGGCAAGACGAAAGCCTTTTTTTTTTACGAAGAAAAACATCCAAACCAGGCTACATTTTGCAAAAACACATCTGAAGTCTCCCAAAAAAAAGCATGTGGGAAAAGATGTTATGGTCTGATGAAACCAAGGTTGAACTTTTTGGCCATAATTCCAAAAGATATGTTTGGCGCAAAAAAAAAAAACACTGCACATCACCAAAAGAACACCATGCCCACAGTGAAGCATGGTGGTGGCAGCATCATGCCAAGGGGCTGTTTTTCTTGAGCTGGAACTGGGGCCTTAGTTAGGCTAGAGGGAATTATGAACAGTTCTAAATACCAGTCAATATTGGCACAAAACCTTCAGGCTTCTGCTAGAAAGCTGAACATGAAGAAGAACTTCATCTTCATGACGACCCAAAGCATACATCTAAATCAACAAAGGAATGGCCTCACCAGAAGAAGATTAAAGTTTTGGAATGGCCCAGCCAGAGCCCAGACCTGAATCAGATTAAAAATCTGTGGGGTGATCTGAAGAGGGCTGTGCACAGGAGATGCCCTCGTAATCTGACAGATTTGGAGTGTTTTTGCAAAGAAGAGTGGGCAAATCTTGCCAAGTCAAAATGTGCCATGCTGATAGACTCATACCCAAAAAGACTGAGTGCTGTAATAAAATTAAAAGGTGCTTCAACAAAGTATTAGGTGTGCACACTTATGCAACCATATTATTTTATTTTTATATTTTTTATTCCTTCTACCTAAAAGATTTCAGTTTGTTTTTCAATTGAGTTGCACAGTTTATAGGTCACATTAAAGGTGGAAAAAATTCTGAAATGATTTATCTTTGTCTCATTTTTTTACATCACAGAAACCTGACATTTTAACAGGGGTGTGTAGACTTTTTATATCCACTATATATATATATATATATATATATACCCTAAGCACAAGCCGAGTGCGGCTTGACTTTTAAGTAAGGAGGTATGTAACACCCCAGAGTGCCGTTACCACTTCTGCACCTTGCTACTGTCACCTATGGTTAACCTCATGTCATCACATGTAATTATTGCAGGTCCAAACAATCTGCATTCCTGTGTTTGAAACTGTTTATGTTAACATGTAATGTGCCTGGTTTACCAGCAGGTGGCTTCATAAATGGCAGAGCTACAGGGACATTGAGTGGAACCTTCCTTTCCATTCTAACCCCCCTCTGTGGTGTGGTGGGTGTTTACCCACTTACTGCAGGGAGGGAGGAGTTTAGTTTAGAGTCAGTCTAGCTTACCCCCTGCTAGGGGAAGGCAGCAGGAGCCCGTCCCTGCTGGACGAGCCCTGTCTAGACCAGCTTGAGCACCTTCAGCTCAGCTGGATAAGGAGGCCAAAGCCTAAAGCCTCAGAGACCAGGAGTAAAGTGTTCCCTGGACAAAGCTAGAGACATACCAGATTTCAGAGCAAAGTACAGCCTATAGCTACAGCATATTTCTACAGTTACCCTGTCAGCACAGCAGGGTCAGAGAGCGACTGACGTAGCAGAGAGGAGTTTGCCTGCCACAGTTAATGCCAAAGCCTGCTGGAACCAAGATAAAGTCTGCAAACTGTTTGGAGAATGTTTATTCAAATAAAGCTGTTATCAACCTCATCACAAGGTCTGGACTCAATTTATTCTTCATTCCCTACTACTACTACCCCCTTTTCTGCGCTTCGGAAGGCCACACATGGGGTTCTAGCGTATCCAGGTAGGAGCACTGTGACACGTGCAGCACCATTGAGGGACATTTAGGCTACCTTACACCACTCTGGCATTCCTACACCTGGGTACCACCATCTACTACATCACTAAAAAGGGGCCCTGTGCCCTTGTTGCTTCACTGCAACTGGCGTCACCACAAATATGTACTTTAAGAAACCCCAAGTAGTGCCCCCGACGTGTGCCGCAAGTGCGTCCATTTATGTGGTGACTGTGTGTATGAGCGCATCCATGTATGTGGTAACTGTGTGTATGAGTGCGTCCATGACAGAACTGTATGGGGCACGTATCTCCGCAGTATGAAAGGTACAGAAGCTAAATTCCATGTGGTTAGGAGGAGATAAATCAGACTTGTCTATAATAATTGCAGCACAGGTTTAAAGGGGTTGAGTTAAATATAAACCTGTCAGCAGCTGTGAATGTGAAAAAACAATAAAGTCATGCTAAAATGACAGTAAAATTAATAAATTTAAAAAAGTCACAAAATAAGCCATATGAGTGGGGTTTGCACAGAAGGGGGGGATACAAAAATTTGCTGTGGGGCCCAGTCACTTCTAGCTACGCCTCTGATGGCAGATACGGTACTTCATATAGTCGCCATCGTCCACCACCCTTTATGTAGACAGTTCCCATTTAACAGATTTCTATAAATTCCCATCTGGTGCTAGGGATGCCAGTTTGAGGTTGATGAAATGAACCCGTCCCATGTGTGAGCTGTCAGAAGGAAGTATTATGCTAACTCAAATTTCCCTCTTGCCAATATTTGCCTTCAGGTTAATATTCAAATCCTATTTAATGTACAGTTATGCTTGGCAGCCTCCTCTGGCTGAGTAATTCAACCCAAGACGAGATGAATGTGCAATTAGCGGCCACATTTACCGGAGAATGACTTCCTAATCCTTGAGACGGGGGGGTCAATATTTATTCCTTGCAGGAGATGTGGTGCTATTTACACAGGATATGTACTTATACCCTCTAATTAGGCCCTTGTAAGGCTATTAATACAATAGGATGCCATTAAGTTAACACCAGTGTACAATGGTTACATTACCCATGACATGTACTCTGGGTACAGAGCGCTGCGCAGTGCATGTGAACCGAGCAGCTTACACTCCAGCATTGGCGAGATTACCTCCATATTCAATAAGCAATAAAAAAGAAGTGAGTCGCAATTCACATACTAAATAGCTGAGACACTTTCCCTAATTTATTCATCCCGTCGTAAAAATGATTGTCAATGACAGCATAGTCAACAATTATAAGTGGCCCCATAGTGACAAGTAGGAAACCTTGGTACTTCTTTCTCCACGTTATTTTTCCATGTCTCCAAATTCCAACAGTTCCACATTTGCTGGGATTGTCTTTAATTTTCAGTGACAGTTCTGGCAAATTTGAGCTGTTTTGTGCCGAAAATGGGCAGAGCTTACATAAGCCCCACCCATATGTGGGCATTCCTGCCAGTTCTAGTGGGTTCCTGTCGGAGGAGCTTAAATACCCTAAATTGTCCAATCAAGAATGTTGGTAAGCCATACTTACGATCATTATAGTTTGCATGTAAGCCCAGCCCCTGGGAGCAACCCCAAACCCACCCTAAACCATCCCCTTATAGGTGGAGCTCACACAACACCACCCACTTGTGACAGAGTCAGTCCAAATTTGCCAGGACTGTCTCTGAAAATGAAAGGGGTTCTCTCATTTCAGCAAGTGGCATTTATCACGTAGAGAAAGTTAATACAAGGCACTTACTAATGTATTGTGATTATCCATATTGCTTCCTTTGCTGTCTGGATTCATTTTTCCATCACATTATACACTGCTCATTTTCATGGTTACAGACCACCCTGCAATCCATCAGTGGTGGTCGTGCTTGCACACTATCAGGGAAATTTCCTGGAGCGCTGATGCCCATGGGGCCCCCTGGGCCCTCCTCATGGCTGGCCAGTAGAATTTTTTGGGGAAGTATTTTGTACTGCCGGCAGTATTTTGTGATGGACTGTGGTTTTTGGCTCTGCTGGGGTGGTATAATGTGCCACAACATGGTATTGCTGGCCTTGCCATCCATCAATTTGGACCCATCTACTAAACGGGGCTACTTTAGGTTCCCAGTCCGCCCCTGCACACTATAGGAAAAAGCGCCGGCCTATTTGGTGGCCGGGACCGTGGGAGCTCACACAGGCTGGTGCTTTTTCTTATAGTGTGCAAACACGACCACCACTGATGGATTGCACGGTGGTCGTAACCATGGAAAAATTATGGAAAAATTGATCCAGCCAGCAAATGAGGCAATATGGACAATCACAGATAATGGGTCGCACTACTGTATGGAAAAACCCGGATGGGTGCTCACAGCCCGCAGATTCACCCAATCTAACAAGCAAAAAATTATACAAAAGAAAAGGGCTGGGCACTCACAATACATTAGTAAGTGCCTGTTATTAACTTTGTCTACATGATAAATGCTATTTGCTGAAGTGAGACGACCCCTTTACGGACACTCCCTGCAAATTTGTGTAAGTAGGCAAATGTGAGATTTTTCCTGATGGAAATGGACATCAGATTTTCGCACTGATCATTACTTGGGATATTTAGGGGCATGGCGGAAATTGCAAAAAAAAAAAGTTTTAATTGCCAAAAGCACGGTGTCATAGATCCCAATTGTGATTATAATTTATTAGCCGTTTGTAATTAATGATTAACCACCTTGAATGTGTTAAATCTTTTTATTAGTGGAAAGATATTGGCCACGGTGCTTAATGTTACCTATTATAAAATATAATTGACCAATTAAATTATCCATATCCAATAAACATAATAACTTAACCAACAACATAGTCCACTCAAAGAGTGACTTAACCCATACTGCTTAACATGCACCGAAGCCTACTTCAGAAATTTCTTTATCTAATTTTTCCTGAACCGCTAATTTGTCAAATTTTACAGATTTCAAGTTTTTTTTTTTTTTTTTTTTACGAAGGAACAGGCGGAACCAGTAAAAGCAGGTGCGTAAAAACCTGAGGAAAAGCCATCAATTAATATTTCAACCATCGTTGTGTTTGGGTAAATTTTTAATAGCTGAGGAGCCTTGGTATGATCAATGGTGTCACTTGATCTATTGGATTCTTTTGTATTTGAATGATGCCAGTTTTGCTTTTTAAAGCATTTTGTTGCTGGGTGGCTTCCATTGCAAAAAGTGCATTTGTGCTTCTATCTTCAATTTGTTTGCCATCTGCAGGTGGACTCATTGAATGCAAAGCAAATTATTTTCTTTGTAATTTGCTGACGAAAAAGATTAGACCTTTGTGGTAACATGAGGTTAATCCACAGTCCAACGTCTTTGGACCCCCAATTTAGATCTGGGTAGACAGCTAATTTTTGACAAAATGATCCGTCATAATTGCACCATGCTGTTCCTCCAAAGTTTTTGTATGCCTCTAGGATACTGTCTAAGTGGTCAAATAACCCACTGCATAAGGCTGGTTTCACACGGGCGTTGTGGGTGCGTTGTGGGAAAAGATGCAGGTGCGTTGCGGGAACATGCGCGATTTTTCCCCGCGAGTGCAAAGCGTTTTAATGCATTCGGGTTTGGGTTCAATATTGGTTATAAGGGAAAATAATAGCATTCTTTAATACAGAATGCTTAGTAGAAGGTCAATTGAGGGTTAAAAAAAAAATTCTAAATTAACTCACCTCCTCCAATTGATCGCGTAGCTGCCAGTCTCCTGTTCTTTCTTCAGGACCTGTCAAAGGACCTGTGGTGACATCACTGAGCTCATCACATGGTCTATCACCATGGTGATGGATCATGTGATATATCATGTGATGAGCATCAGTGATGTCACCACAGGTCCTTTGACAGGTCCTGAAGAAAGAACAGGAGACCGGCAGCTACACGATCAATTTGAGGAGGTGAGTTAATATTTTTTTTATTTTTTAACCCTCAATTGACCTTCTACTAAGAATGCTATTATTTTCCCTTAAAACCATGTTATAAGGTGAAAATAATACAGTGAATAGACTTTCATCCTAGCAACCATGCGTGAAAATCGCACCGCATCCGCACTTGCTTGCGATTTTCACGCAGCCCCATTCACTTCTATAGGGCCTGCGTTGCGTGAAAAAAACGCACAATATAGAGCTTGCTGCGATTTTAACGCAACGCACAAGTGATGCGTGAAAATCACCGCTCATGTGCACAGCCCCATAGAAATGAATGGGTCCGGATTCAGTGCAGGTGCAATGCGTTCACCTCACGCATTGTACCCGCGCGGAAAACTTGCCCGTGTGAAAGGGGCTTAAATTTGGTTGTTTTTCACCCAGAACTGCTGAATATATGCAGAATGCTTGTAGCCAATTCAGGAAAGTTTTTTGTTGGTTTCTTTTTCACTCATCTTCCTCTTTTTGGTCTATTTTCCGATTTTCTTTGGAGCGTGAACTAGACAGTGACAGCAGGAACGAATGGACAACAGGTACCAGAAGGTACCGACGACACATAGGCATACATAACATAAACAGGCAAATACAAAACAGGGCAACTAAAAACACAAGCAGAGGTACATAGCAAGGAAATAGGAGTGACAATGAGCAGAGAAGGACTTGCTCCACCAGTGGTATACTGCGTGGCCTTGCGCATAGCACTCTGCAGCAAGGGCTTGCTGAACCGAGACATATGAATACACACAAGATAACTAAAAATACAAGCAGGAGTTCACGCAAGGGAGCAGGAGTGGCAATGAGCAGAGAAGGACTTGCTCCACCAGTAGTAAACTGCATGGCCTTGCGCATGCCACTCTGCTGCAAAGAAAGGTGCAGCAAGGGCTTGTTGAACACAGACATATAACATAACACAAGGTGACTCAAACATAACTGGCAGAACAGATAACAGAAAGACAGGAAAGAGGACGGGAATGAACAAGTAGGAAACCCACAGAGCACAGACAGACAGACACGGATCCCATGGGTCAGCAGCATGGGAGAGTGAGTACAAACAAGGAGCAGGACAAGACAACACACACCAGGAGAGCTGACCCAGAACTGAGAAAACCTCAGCCTTATATACAGGTTCCATGGGTGCAGCAGAGAGGCCACACCCATGGAGCAGACAGAGAGGATTACCTCCTAATAGGAACACAGGGGAGTTAACCCATAAAGAACCACAAATGACACACAGGAACGGAGCTGCAGCGAGAGCATAGACAGAAGGTCACAGCCAAAGGTAACGACTGTGACAGTGTAAATTTGATCATAACACCATGTCTCCCCTGTTTGCATCAACAAATATGTGGTATGTTCAACCAATCATGTAGTGTCCCACTCTGTAAATGTGGGCACTACTCAAGGGTCAATTGGGTCACGTTGTTCTCCACCTCCTGTGGAACATGGTCATTGTATTTTATATTGCATTATCTCCTGTGTACCAGGCCTGTTAGGGGTGTAGTTCATCCTCCTAGGCAGTAGAGGGAGCTAGGGAACCCCCTTATATATATAGTCAGGTCCTGTTCAGGGTGTGGAGAGTGTCTAGAAGCCAATTGTGCACCTTAGCCAGAGAGTAGCTGAGGAGCAGCTTCTGACATGCAGTTAGATAGCCCAGGCTTCTAGCTTGCCTTCAGGGGAAGAGTCTGCCTCCTGAGAAACTAAGTTCCTATAAAAGTACAGTGCAGAGCCAAGTTGATTCCAGCCAAACAGAGAGCTGAAGGGCAGAAGGATATATTTACAGCAAGGAGACATATACCAGAGGAAGTTTTCCTTACCCAAGGATAAAGCCAGCAATAGGGCATACGGGCCTTGGAGAAAGACAGACAGGATTCTGAGAAAGTGCAGCCTGATCTGTAAGTGTTTAACCCTCTGAGTATCTTGCAAGAACATTGCCTGCCATGTTATCTATAAAGCCTGCCTGTCACAACCTTTTACATGTGGAACTGACTAAAGACTGTAAATAGTTGAACTGTTCAGTAAAAGGAAGTTTTGGTTCACTGCAATGTGTGTTCCTAAATCATTACTACAAGAAATCGGTGTGCCACCGTTACCGGCACTGGCGTCACGAACTTAAAGGGATCTTGCCACCGGCACATTAAACCTGCAACACCCAGGGCACCTCACCTACCACCTGGCCTGGTCCCTTATACACAGAGAGTGCCCCAGAGGATCCACGTGCCAGCCTCTCCATCACTGCTGTACGCCTGCCCAGGGTATATAAAAACTGTGAGTACCAAGAGCAACCCTCGTTCTGCCTATTAACCGTGACCTCACATTTGCTCACCCTGCAGGGCTACGTACTGCAATCACAGCACGGCTTTTTTTTTTTTTTTAGGGGCAGAATACAAAAGGAAAGCTATACTGTGATTAGATGCTGTGGGCAACAAAAATGGGGGTGCTCTAAATTTCTCCCATAGTGTGTACAGAGGTCTCAAGACCAGTTTGGAAGGGTGGCTAGGGGTTGACCTGAAGTGGACAGTTTTCATGGCAGTTTTTAATGCAGTTTTTTGAGCCAAAGCCTGAAGTGGTTTCAAAAGGAAAGGAATATTCAGGAAGGACTTGGGGTCTTTCCACACTGTATCTGCAATGTACGTTTATGGTGGAAAAGCTATTTTAGCATGGCTGCCTATAGGGGTTGATGTCACTTTGCAGATGCTTATTTTGGCTTAAAAAACTACATCAACAACTGCAGTGGTGTTTTATCAAAAACACTGAGCCTCATTTATCAAACCTGTCTAACAGGAAAACTGTTGCCCATAGCAACCAATCAGAGCTCACCTTTCATTTTTTAGAACCCTTTAAGAAATGAAAGCTGAGCTCTGATTGGTTGCTATGGGCAACTAAGACCATTTTCCTGTCAGACAGTTTTGATAAATGAGGCCCACTGTGTGTAAAACCACCCTTAGAAACCCATTTTCATGGGTAATAGAGGTGACTAGGGAGAAGAGCGGTTATAAAGAGCGTCTCTCACCCTGGAGGACATGTCTTGTCCTGAATTAGACCAAAAATCCTTTGCTCCCTGTGGTGGCACTGAAGGGAAATTGAACACTTAGGCCTTGTTCATATGTGGGATTTTGCAAAGGCAATGTCTTCAGCATGTTCCATGGCAGAAACCGCTGTGGTTTCTGTGGCGGTTTTTCAGTTTGAATGCTGTGGACCTGCTTGTGGTTTACCCCTACTGAATAGAGCTAAACCGTGAACGGACACCCACCATGGCTTCCAGCTGTGTCTGTCCAGACACCACCCCAAGAAAGCACATGTCCTCACTTGGTGTGGTTGTGGCTTTAAATGCCCTGGCCGCATAGACTCCCATTAAAAACAATGGGAGGTAGCCTCTGAGCGGCTGCCATTTGCTTTTTGGTGCAGCAAAATTCCATTGTCAAAAGACGCCATGTAAAACGGGCCCTTACTGTTAAGTTTCCTCACTGAGAGGGGGAAATTTTTTCAATCAGGTTATAGTAAATGGACCCTTCTAACAAGCAGTTAATGTCCTTTAAGGGTCCATTCACACGTCCGCAACTGCTTTGCAGTCTGCGAATTGCGGATCCGCAAAACACGGACACCGGCCATGTGCGTTCCGCATTTTGCGGACCGCACATGGCCGGCACTATAAAAGAAATGCCTTTTCTTGTCCGTGTCTGCGGACAAGAATAGTACATGTTCTATTTTTTTGCGGTGCCGCGGAACGGAAGTGCGGATGCGGACAGCATACTGTGTGCTGTCCGCATATTTTGTGGCCCCATTAAAAATTAATGGGTCCGCATCCGTTCCGCGGCAGTGACCCATTTTGTGGACGTGTGAATGGACCGTAAACAGCAGATTTATGACTTGGATCAGGCAAACATGCCGTTTTACGAAAGTCTACCATAAATGGTGACATTTATCATAAGTTCTGTTAAGTCCATTGAAATGTATCTGTTCAATTATGTGTCATTATGACAGCTTTGGCCTCACTGTAATCCAACGGCATAAGGAGGGATCACAGTGATACATATAAGTAGAGGGAAGAATAGGGGAAAGTACGGTGTAGGATACCATTATCCTGACATCAGGTGTGCAGAGGGAACGCTCACGTTATTAAGTGTATAAGGTGCAGGGGAAAAGCATTGCTCTCTGTAATGACAAACTAAACTGGAGTCAATGTGTAAAGAAAGAAAGAAAGGTGTGGACTAATCTCAGTCCTATTATCTGCTTTAGATGTTATCTCCAGAGTAACAACTATGACAGGTAGGATGGAGGACGTTTGTGACATGGCAGTTTATTTTTTGAAGAGAGACAGTATTTGTCAATTCCGTGTTTCCACCACTGATTTCTACACATTTTAATATTAAAAAAGTTAGTCCCATCTATCACTTTTATTGCATATCCACAGGCAGGGGTGCACCTAGCCTTTCTGCTGCCTGAGGTGAAAACTGGAATGGCGCCCCTCCCTCCCCAATGCCAATTTCTTAACCTAACCCCTTCCCTTCAGCCCATGGCCCTTTGGCTGCCCATCTCTTGCCCCTACCCGGTGCTGCCTGAGGCGATCGCCTCACCTGGCCTCATTGGTGGTGCACCCCTGTCCAGTGGCGTTGCTAGGGCTGGTGTCACCCCCCCTCCCCGAAGCAATAATTTTTTAGCCATATATGGGGGCTATGGTGGTGCTACTGCCATAGGGAGCATCCGTTAGCTCAGCAGACCCCCCCTAGCAGTCAGAGCCTGGTCTCGGGAGGGGCACTTCCAGAATATTTTCTGTCCGCTGCCACAAAACAATGGTGCTTATAGCACAGACTACACAGTGTAGCAGTATACTGTATATTGTGTGGCACAGTGTAGCGGTATACTGTATATTGTATGGCACAGTGTAGAGGTATACTGTATATTGTGTGGCACAGTGTAGCGGTATATTCTATGGCACAGTGTAGAGGTATACTGTATATTGTGTGGCACAGTGTAGCGGTATACTGTATATTGTGGGGCACAGTGTAGCGGTATACTGTATATTGTGTGGCACAGTGTAGCGGTATACTGTATATTGTGTGGCACAGTGTAGGCTATATGTGTATAATAAACATATTCCACATGAAAACTTACAATTACTTGACTTGGCCCTTGGGGATCTCAGACGCCACTTCGACACTTTGGCCGGGGGCTCGGTGGAGCTGATGAGTTTTTTCCTAATAAGAAAGATTTCATAATAAGGATTTGGAGAAGGGGCAGAGGGATAGCAGAGCAGGGAGAGGCTAGTGCTGCTACTAGGGGGGTCATACCATGGGGGAGTAATAAAGCCCACCATAATCCCCCCCCCAGTAGAAATAATTCTCCCTATAATGTGACAGTGCAAAAATCCCCCCTTGTAATGCCCCCAGTTGAGCTAATGTCCCTATAGTGTCCCCATAGTGCCCCCATAATGTGTCAGTATAAAATACCCCTATATAGTGCCCCCAGTAAATTCCCCCATAGTCCTCCTCTCCCCCCTTCCTGCTAGTGCCCCCCATAATGTACCAATATAAAATGCCCCATATATAGTGCCCCAGTAGATGCCCTCAGTGTCCGGCCTCTGATAGGCTGCCGGCCTAGTGTCCCCCATAATGCCCCCCAATAATGTGCCAGTAAGTGTCCCCATAGATGCCCCCCCATCATGTGCCAGTATCAAGTGCCTCTCTCCCCCCCCCCCCACATGTCCCAGTATCATAGTGCCATCTACCCCCCCCAATGTGCCAGTATCAAGTATCTCTCCTTCCCACCCCCCATGTGCCAGTATCAAGTGCCTCTCTCTTCCCCCCCATGTCCCAGTATCATAGTGCCATCTCCCCCCCCCCCCCCAAAAAAAAGTGCCAGTATCAAGTGCCTCTCTCCTTCCCACCCCCCATGTGCCAGTATCATAGTGCCAACCCCCCCCCATGTGCCAGTATCAAGTGCCTCTCTCCTTCCCACCTACCATGTGCCAGTATCATAGTGCCAACCCCCCCATGTGCCAGTATCAAGTGCCTCTCTCTTCCCCCCCATGTCCCAGTATCACAGTGCCATCTCCCCCCCCCCCCCAAAAAAAGTGCCAGTATCAAGTGCCTCTCTCCACCCATGTCCCAGTATCATAGTGCCTCTCTCCCCCCCATGTGCCAGTATCATAGTGCCAAACCACCCATGTGCCAGTATCAAGTGCCAACCCCCCCCCCCACGTGTCAGTATCAAGTGCCTCTCTCCTCCACCCCCATGTCCCTGTATCATAGTGCCATCTCCCCCCCCAAAAGTGCCAGTATCAAGTGCCTCTCTCCCCCCCAAAGTGCCAGTATCAAGTGCCTCTCTCCTCCCCCATGTGCCAGTATCATAGTGCCATGCCATCTCCCCCCCCCCCCCAAAAAAAGGCAGTATCAAGTGCCTCTCTACTCCCCCCCAAGAATGTGCCAGTATCAAGTGCCTCTATCCTCCCCCCCCCTAAAAGTGCCAGTATCAAGTGCTTCTCTCCCCCCATGTGCCAGTATCATAGTGCTATGCCATCTCCCCCCCAAAAAGTGCCAGTGTCAAGTGCCTCTCTCCTCCCCCCCAAAAAGTGCCAGTATCAAGTGCCTCTCTCCCCCCCCCATGTGCCAGTATCATAGTGCCATGCCATCTCCCCCCCCCAAAAGTGTCAGTATCAAGTGCCTCTCTCCTCCCCCCCAAAAAGTGCCTCTCTCCCTACCCCCCATGTGCCAGTATCATAGTGCCATGCCATCTCCCCCCCCCCCAAAAAAAAGTGCCAGTATCAAGTGCCTCTCTCCCCCCCATGTGCTAGTATCAAGTGCCTCTCTCCTTCCCCCCACATGCCAGTATCATAGTGCCATCTCTACCCCCCAATGTGCCAGTATCAAGTGCCTCTCTCCTTCCCACCCCCCATGTGCCAGTATCATAGTGCCAAACCCCCCCATGTGCCAGTATCAAGTGCCTCTCTCTTCCCCCCCATGTCCCAGTATCAGGTGCCAACCCCCCTCCCCCCCATGTGCCAGTATCAGGTGCCAACCCCCCTCCCCCCATGTGCCAGTATCAAGTGCCTCCCACTCCCCCCATGGCAGTAACAGTCGGGTATTAAAAAAAAAAAACACTTCTACTTACCTCCATGTCAGCGATGCGATGCAGCCTCTTCCTGTGTCCCGCCCTGTATGTCCATATATGGAGTCAGTGCTTGTGTATTCTAATTTAGCCTGTATTTCAGAAAAGTTTCTGCTGGGATTCGAACCCACGACCTTCTGTATCAGAGGCAAAGCACTTAACCACACAGCCATAAGATCTGCCTTGCTACTGACTGAAAAAATATGAGACTTCTACTGTTATAGCTGGCTAAGTGTACATCTATACACATGACAGCTGCCCTAACACACCCAGCTCTGCTATATCTCTATATATGATAGCTGCCCCAGCACACTCAGCTCTGCTATATCTCTATATATGATAGCTGCCCCAGCACACCCAGCTCTGTTACATCTAATACACATGAAAGCTGCACCAGCACACTCAGCTCTACTATATCTCTATATATGACAGCTGCCCCAGCAAACCCAGCTCTGCTACATCTATACACATGACAGCTGCCCAAACACACCCATCTCTGCTACATCTATACACATGACAGCTGCCCCAGCACACTGAACAGATTTCTTAAAAGGGTACAAATCTATTATGTCCAGTACTACTGGTGGACATGTGTTTATGCATCCTTCTGCAGGAAAGCGAGGTGAAGCCAAAAAATGCCTCTGAGACTTGGCAAAGGTGAAGGGGAACTTGAAATTATAACTGCATTAGTGGAGAAACTCCGCTATGAACCTTGGGGAGGGTACAGATTTCTTATTACTGTGGACTACTGCATCTTATATTATGCTCCATCCATCGATGCTTATCACTTTCTTGCAGCCATGGAGTCACTTACCAATTGAATGGTCTAGCTGGCACAGCACCAGTTGAACAGACACTTGTATGGGGGAATGGGATGTCTATGTACTTACCTAAAGGGCCAGTGCCATGTGGTTCAAGTTGGGTACTAGGGAATGCAGACCACAAACCAGGACAGGTGGCAAAAAGGGCAAGGAAGGAAGACTTCAAGTCAACAATCAACAGAACTGGCCTAAGTTTTTGCTCTGCTATGTCAATCAGGCTGGTGCTGCACAGCGATCTTGGCCATGACGCCCATCGTGCACCTGAAGATGGCACTTTCACTATGATACATCTCAGCACAGTTAATGAGAATGGAGTTCCATTGCAACTATCAGGTTGCCACAACTGTGACACTACAGTCACAAAAATCCAACCCTGCTGGATTTCTTGGTACTGTCATGTTCTTGACTTCATTCACTAGGGACAGTGCAATCTTTGGTTGCACAACGGATGTTGCAACCAAGATCACCCTAGCGTTGACCAGAAGTTGCCTAAAAATCCAGAAGCCTCTCCTGTAAAACTCTAATGGTCCCAAGTTGCCAACGCATTTGAAGCAAAATATGAAGCACATTTCTACATGAGCTTGATAAAAGGTTTCATATTGTTTTGTGTATACAGCTCCTACACAGACCTAAGTGTCACTATGATTACAAACACTCTGTGTAGTCTTCTTCAGTCATTTGTGAGTTCATTCCATCTGCCTCATCTTCTGCAATCTGTAAATTAGCAAATGGAATGAAAGAACATGTGACTCCAAGATAAGACTGTACAGTTTGTCTGTATTGGTTTCCAAGGAGACACATATGTCTACATGAGAGCTGTAGACACAAAAGTGTTGGGCATTTAAATTAAGACTATTTGCAGAGCTGCTACATCCTTCATTTTATATGCGTTGGAGTAACATAAACTATTGTACAAGTGCACCATGTAGATCATTGCTGTCACGGGGCGCCAAAGGCGCACTTGGTCTCCCATCAGCCGCAGACCTGCTGCTTAGCTTCGGGAGTGAGGATCTGTGTTTGGCCTCGTTCCCAGGGCGGCTTTGCTAGCTGGGAGGCTCCCTGCTCCTAGGTCTGCCTTGAGCGCCGAGCTGATCACTCGGTGCTCGACTTATCTGTCTGTCGGTCATGTGACGCTGGCCATGTCACATGACCCTCAGACCCCACTATACATACAGTCAGCCTGCTGGCCACAGGTTGCCTGTTAATTCTAGGTTCCTGGCTATTTGTTGGACTACTGAATACTACCTGATCCTGTTCCCTGACGATCCTTTGCCTGCTCCTCCTGTACTGCGCATCTCTCCTGGTATCCTGACCCCGGCTTCCACCTATCTCTCCTGGTATTTGACCTCGGCTTTTCCTGACTATTCTCTGCTCATTCCTTAGTACTGCGTAGCTCTCTAGGTATTGACCCGGTCCGTTCACGTTCCGTTATTTGTCTTGTCTGTCTTCCCAGCACGTATCCTAAGTTAAGGACTGCCGTCTAGTTGTCCCCTGTCATTAGGACTTGCGAGGCAAGTAGTCAGGGCCAGGGGTGAGGGTGGAGCACAGTGGTCACTATCCTCCCACCTGTGTGTAGTGTACGTGACCGTCCCAATTGCCCAGTTATATCTCTTCGATCCCGCCGTTCTCCATACATGTAACCTGTATATTCTGTTCTCTGTGAATCCAGAGATGGCATCATGTTGTTTTTCCCTACGGACACACCCTGTGCCACTCTTGTTCTGCCATCGCTGTCAGCATGCATTGCCTACAAAAATATGACAGGATTAGTCTACAGAGGTCTATGTAAATTCTGACCTTTTCCTCTCCGAAGCTCCTCAAATAGAAGGTAAATTGCCAGCGGGCCGCAGATTGGCATAGACTTTAGAGTTCCAGCTGTTGATACCTGCTTCTACCAAACTTGTGAGCTGTGGGAGAGATCATTGATCCCCTTGTCTAAGTAATAGTTTCCTTTAACTATTGAGGTGCATTATATATGTTCCAAGCCACAACCAATCTAATGCCGAGTGAAATCCCCTAAAAGGAGAACCACAAGCTTACTGCATCAGAACAGCTTCAAATGATCTTCAAGGTGATGGTCAACAATAATACCACAATAGTGCTGTTGCTAGAGGGTACTACATGAGAGAAGAGATTTGTAAAGAACAGGAAATGGGCAGAGTTTGACAGACGGCACAATCCTATGTGCTGTTTGTGTGTCAAAGAGGGAGCAGAAGAGAATGTGGTGCAGAGCACCCTCCAGAGCAATGGAGCCTGTATGTGGATTGCATTACCCACAGATCAGTCAACTCACTAAAGTTAATCAAGGAAATCTGCAGTAAATGGCCATTCAGAGAGAGAAATAGCAAAGATATTGGTGAGATGTGTCTGCTGAGGAGTTGTGGAAAAAGCTGGAGGCACCTGGTGCATACCAACAGTATAATTAACTAAGATATCTGAGACAATGTAATTATAATTAAGTACAAAGACTGTTGAAGAAGCCACGTGCCTGAGCACTCAGTGTATACCTAATGGAGACTTGTAAACCTGTTCCAGAACAGGTAATCCATTGTTGCTCACTGTGTTACTGAAGTGATCATTTGTAACCTAAGAGTTGTGCAGCAATAAGTAAAGCATGTTTTGCAAGTCTGGTGTCCGTAGGTTGTGTTGGCTGAGGATCCACCGCTTTCCATGGTGGCCAGGTAGTCACAGGTGGCAGGATGGATCCCATATTAAAAGGAGGGGAGGTATGGCATTTTATCTACAGCCTTATCTTTGGCTGTTTTATTAACACCTTCTTAAACAGCAAAAAGCAGATCTGCAGCTGGAATTAACCTTTGGTGCCCTTGGTACTATACACAGTGATAAGAGCCTTTCCCATACAGAGATCATCATCTGTCTTTTATCAGACCCATAGATGATGGAAGGGAGCAAGGCCTCAGTGTAAACAGCACTCAGATCTGATGGGAAAGCAGAGGAGAATGGGGACTCGGAGTTAACTGCATCAGTACTGCACCTTTCATGTGCACATAGTAGAGATAACCGAAACTTTGAAAATTGACTTTGCCAATGTCTCGCCAATGAGTGAATTTCCTAGGATGGAGTCCTACTACAGGTCCCTAATGTAGCCTCCATTGTCATATAAGAGGAAGTATGGCTCCATAAGATGCCATGCACATATCAGCAAGAGCCAGCGAATTGTCAGATTTTCCCATCTCAACTCCTGATAATTCCACTTGCCCTATATATGAAATATAACACGTCTCAGTATCATAAGTCATTTACACCCAAATTTGTAATGATGCAAATCCTTTTGTACAAATTACAAGAATTACAACCCCCAATTCCAAAAAAGTTGGAACGCTGTGCAAAAAATTTATGTGAATAAAAAACAGAATGCGATGATCTGCAAATCTCACAGACCCGTATTTAATTCACAGTAGATCATAGGACGTATCAGATGATGAAAGTGAGACATTTTACCATTTCATGAAAAATATTAACTCATTTAGATCTTGATGGCAGCAACGCCTCTCAAAAAAGGCTGGAAAAAAAGTGGCACTAATAAAAAGCAGCTGGAAGAGCAATTTTCGACTAGGTCACATGACTGGATATTAGGGTTCGGATTGCTGTATCCAAACTCGATTCTTTTAAAAAACGACCTTAATAATATCAGCTCTTCTTGCTGTAAGATATATGTCCTCCGCAGAGGTGTTTGCGAAGTTTCTGCAGATATCACGAGACTCGCTTCTATCACCTGACAGTTCATTTATTTGCATAAATTGCTGTATCAAAATATGAAGCTGAACTCGGCTTAGTATTTCGATATCATAATTTATGCCAATAAACTATAAAGTGACACGTGATAGAGGCGAGACGAAGTAAATCTTGCGATATTTGCAGAAACTTCGGAAAGAACTTCATGGAGCACATACTTTTTTTGGAATTGGGGTTGCACTAGAATATAACTAGGTAGCCCAGGAGTCTGGGAAAGAAGTCGAGGACATACTGGGGATTTTATTTTGCTTAGGAAACGCTCTTTTCCTGACAATGTTTGCTTCTGGAGCATCTTTTAGTAGAACTCTACATTGTGCCATCCCTCTTTTATTCCTCCTGTCATTCCCACATGTTCAAAGACAAATGCAATTTTGTTAAAGGGGCGCAAGTGACTTATCTCTTCAGATTCCTTATTTGTTGGTTGAAAAAGAAGGAGGGGGTTACATGTGAGTGGGCTATGAATGCTGGCACCTACTGGAAGGTAAGTAACATATTGTTCTGTTAAGTGCCAGAGAGTCTATCTTATCTATCAAATCAAATAAGCTTTATTGGCAGGACTAAGTACATTTTAGCATTGCCAAAGCAAGTGGGACATAATTGGGTAAGGTTGGGGGGTGGGGACACGTCCAGGCTGGGGATAAAGGAGTCCATGGTATATCAGGCTCCTCTCAGTCTATGGCAGGCAGTAATATATTGTGCTGCTATGGCCGCTGTGTTCTTCACTCCCCCCAACAGTATGGAGAGTTTCTCTTCCTCCTCCATGGAGGTGAAGTCTGGGCAGAGATCAGCCAGTCTCCTGAAGTGAGTCTCCCTCACTGCTGAGTATTTGGGGCACCGCAGCAGGAAATGAGCCTCATCCTCCACGGCCTCCTGGTCGCACTGCTGGCACAGTCTGCTCTACCTGGGCTTGTACCTCTGTCAGTGATGCCCGGATTTAATGAGCAGGCTCAGGATCTGTCGGTCTCTTGGATTAGGGAGTTTCTCCAGATATGGGGCCACTTTGTACTCCCTCTGCAGGCTCTCATATCTATTTATCTCATCATGTATCTATCTTCTATCTATCTATCTATTATCTATCTATCTGTCTATCTATCTCATATCTATCTATCTATCTAGAAAATAAAATAAAAACTCCACGGCACTTCCAAGTGTTTATTCACCAGAAAGCGACGTTTCAGTCTCTCAACGGGACCTTTCTCAAGCAGTGACAAAGATACAATGGTGCTCAAGACAGATATATACACCCTCATAGTAATTAAGAATCAAGAAGTAATCAATATACAAATCAAATACATGATTTAAATAAAATAAAAACACCTCATTACACCACTGTGTAAAGAAAAATACATATACATGATTTCCATAAAAATAAAATATTATATGGAAATCATGTATATGTATTTTTCTTTACACAGTGGTGTAATGAGGTGTTTTTTGTATTTGAATCATGTATTTGATTTGATTTGTATATTGATTATATTGACACGTTTTTTTGGAAGTGCCGTGGAGTTTTTTTTATTTTCTATTTTGTATAGTTGGTGGATCGCCTCTTCAGCCGCTGGCACTCCTATTTTGCAATAATACTGTGGTGCTGCCCATTATATTTGTTTTTCCTATCTATCTATCTATCTATCTATCTATCTATCTATCTATCTATCTATCTATCTATCTATCTATCTATCATTATCTATCTAAACTACCTGATATCTGTTTATTAAGGACTGTACAGAAAATGTAACTATAAATTGAACTATATCTCCACAGTCTGGACACTTTTTTAAGATGCCAATATACGGTATGCGTCCCTGAAAGGGTTAATACCACAATTCATTTTCATTTTATGCTCAGCATATTTGCCTTATCTAAGAATGTCTCTGGATTCCTCGGGGCTATCCCAGCGTCTCCTCTGTCAGAGCCTGTGTTCATAGAGAGCATCCCAGCCAGATCCCCCTCTCTCATCTCTAGGCCGTCATCTGATTATCCCTACACTTGATGGATCATATCTTCAGCGTCCAGATCCAACTTATTTATATTTTACCTTTTTCCCAGAAAAAAAGCCCTCTTGATGTTTATAGCAATTTGTAAATACGCGACGCTGTCAGATCGTGATGGATTGTCAGGAGCAGATAATGGGGAGTGTGGAATATCTACAGCTACAGAGTAACAGGATAAGCCATGCAATAAATGTCCTCATCAAATACAGGGGGTCAATATAGCGCCGAGCAGCGAGAAGTGAATACATCATGTTTAGGCCTGGTCTTATATTGTATGGTGCCCTGTGTGGTACCTTCTGTTGGCGCCATAGAGAATGGCTCCCACATAGCAGTACCGAAGAATTAAACCTGCCATACAGCTACCTAAACAACAATCCTATAACAGTACTATATACAGATTTCTGGACATTCTTGATGTTTTTAATGCTTAAAAAATGCAGCGAAAAAACACCATTAATTTTGCTGGGGGCTTCCCAAATTTATGGAAGATTTCCTAGGAGCCAAGCAACAAAAATGATGGAAGTGCCATCATGTAACAGAAGCTGAACGCAGCCTAACCCGATAATTCAAAAAATAGTTGTAGAATCAGCTGGTGCAAGAGGCCTAACGCTTCGGTCACCAGTGCTGCCTCTTCATAGGCCAGTGACGTCACATTCATTAATCAAGTGGCCTAGGCTCGGCTTAGCCCCATTCAAGTGAATGGGCCTGGGGTGCAATACTAAGCATGGCCACTATACAATGTACGGCGCTGTGCTTGGTAAGCTGCGAAGAGCCTGGCAGAAATTTGTCTGTCCGCTAGAGGACCCGCCCCCTCCTTCTAATCCCACCACTTTTTCAGGATTGGCAAGAGGCTAGAAAAACCACACTTTGTAGTGTGCCATAATTTGTGACTTTTATACACCACAAGGGTCCATTCACACATCCGTAGAATGGGTCCGCATCCGTTCCGCAATTCTGCGGAACGGGTGTGGACCTATTCATTCTCAATGGGGACGTAAAGGATGCGGACAGCACACATTGTGCTGTCCGCATCCGCATTTCCGGTACGCAGCTCGTACTTCCGGTCCGCGGCTCCTGAAAAAAAATAGAACATGTCCTATTCTTGTCCGCAATAGCGGACAAGAATAGGCATTTCTACAGCAGTGCCGGCCCGGTGTATTGCGGATCCGCAATATACTACAGACGTGTGAATGGACCCTAAAAGTGACATAAAGCCATTGATAAATTCCCTCTTTATATGTAGAGACCTTGCCACAAAGACAGCTTATCTCGTACTTATTCTGATCTTAAACCCCTGGAATGCTCCCCATAGGCCCGGGCCCTTCACACACAATGTACTTACCTTGCTCTCCAGCACCCACGTCGCTTCTGAAGCCCGCACGGCCGCTGCTGCATCTCCCTGTTGCGTGGATGAAAACATGACGGTGACAGCAATGAACCTCCCTGGGTGACACTAGGGTGAATAGCTTTTAGCAAATGAGGCAGTGGAAAAAAAAGGCCCAAGGGTCATTGAAAAGGGTTTAGGCGGAAACCCTTCTGTCCTGAGTGGGGGGGCCTGGTTTGATCCTTGCTGTGGGGCCCTTACTTCTCTATGTACGCCACTGCCTATTTATATTGTTTTTTTCCCTGCAGCATTGGGTATGTTCACAAGTCAGATTTTTCTCACAGGTTTCAGCCCTGATTCGGTGCCAAAAAACATGCGGCATCTGCGCTGAAACCACCACCCATTGTTTTCAATGGGAGGCAATGCCAAAGTTCATGTGTCCGAGTATTTTTCATGTGTGGTTTTCTAGACCGCGAGGACTCCTTCGGAAACCACAGCTGGAGTCTGCTCACGGTTTAGCTCCATTTAATGGACCGCAGCGTCCAGAACGAAAAACTACCGCAGAAAACACAGCTGTTTCTTCCGTGGGATACCTGACAGATTTTGACACTGTCCAAATCCAATGTGCCAATGTACCCTAAGTCTCCATACTGAGTATGCCCTAGAGTTGGCAATAAAACCTACATGGTTCCTACTTTTTATTTTGTGAGGTATAAAGTAGAATTGGCTTAGTTGCCCATAGCAACCAATCAGATTCCTCCTTTCATTTTTGATAGCTCCTTTGGAAAATGAAAGGTGGAATCTGATTGGTTGCTAGGGGCAACTAAGCCAGTTCTACTTCACTCAAGCTTTGATAAATCTCACCCTATGTTTCTACTTTTTCAGCTTAAAGGGAATGTGTCCTGCCAGTTAAACCCAAATAGCTAAACATATCCTTTTTCCTGATCTGTTTTTATTCTCTGATTGCAGATGTTCCGATTTCTCCTAAACATGATTATGAGGGGGCGGCCATCTTGCCTGAGCTGTTCTTAACATAGATATGCTTTACAGCAACCAGATGGGCCATAGACACAATGAACAGGAGCTGACTTCTATAGGAAGGTTTTCTGGGCATGCTCTGTGGTCGATGCTGAAGATAGGCTGTGATATCACCTAATGTGAATAATGGATTCTGTGTGAGATATATAGGTGATAACTGTCATTGTAATCCTACCTGTGATGATAATGAGATGACTGCTGAAAGGTAATCTGTACAAACCAAAAAGTGAGGACTATTATTAGGCTTTGTGGTCACAGTGAAAACTGCAGGACGTTTAGGAGTTTTCTTAAATATTAATAGTGACCTGGATATTTAAAATTACATCACTAAAAAGTTCTTCAAAAGGTTTAACATCATTTTTTTTTTTATACAAATGTATATAATAGGCCATTTTCTAGTAAAACACTCCCGCCTTATTCTTCTCATTTTGTATGTGATATAATGCACAATCCTCGCTGTACTTATATAGCTTATCATTCAAATGACGGTAGCAGTGGTTAGAAATGTACCATGTAGGCCCTAAGTTGTGAGCTTGTATATACATTTACACTTTGGAGCAACCTCACTGAAGCCTGAAATGTCACACACATGGATCTCTTGCATCTGTGACGGGTCTGACCATGTGCTCCATTTTCAGTTTTACTCCAAATCTAATGAATAACCCATTTGAGCAGTAAGTACACAGTCGAGCCACATAATTATGACCACCAGCTAATATCCAGAGTAACCGCCGCGTGCAGCCCCGACAGCAGCTAGACGGGCTGGGAGTGACTCAGTAAGGTCCTGGTAGATGGTCACAGGTATCTGGAGCCATGCTGACTGCAGTCCATCCCACAGCTGCTGAAGGGAGCGTGGCGGAGGATCCGTAGAGCGAACACGACGATGGAGGTGGTCCCACAGTCTGAGGAATTAGGGGGGCCAGAGTGGTACTTGGAAGTCTTGGTCGGACTTTTCTAGCTGTGTTACATGTTGAATAGTCTGCTTGAAGGTTCATCCGTCTCAGGGAAAACAATCGGCATATATGGGTGTACGTGATCTGCAAGGATGGATTCGGTTGACACTGCCTTCCACATGGATGAGTGGCCCAGAGAATGCCACGAAAACATTCCCCAGACCATAACGCTGCCACCACCATCTTGTGTTCTTCCAGCAATGGTTGCAGGGCGCTTGTTCTCTGATTGCCAATGCCTAACCGTGCAATGAAGCAGAAAACGGGACTCTTTGGAGAAGACAACTATTTGGTCCAATTCCGATACTGCTGCGAGAATTGAAGACTTTTCTGCCGAAGCATCTTCGTTATCAGAGATGCAGTGACCATCCGTCTACTTCGGAGCCCCATAATCAGTAGGAACTGTTGTTTTAGGTACACGTCTGGTAGCCTCCTGGTTCATTTTGGTGCTGAGCTGCTCCACTGTAGCCTATTGGTCTGCCCTCAAGCACCTTCATAACCAACATTTGCCACTCACATCATTGGTACATGGTGCTTTGCAGTTTCCATGTTGCTTATTCACAATGGAGCCATTTGTCTGCTCACCGTGTACTTTCACCACAGCAGCCCGAGAACAGTTCGAAGACTGTGCAGGTTCAGAAATACCGCCACCCTTGGCCTGAAAGCCAGTAATCGTCCCTTATTGCAACTCTGATAAATCTCCGTTTACCCATGACAACAATGATGGATGTCTGCAGACAACCCATCACACACCTTATATACCCAGCAAGCAGCTCGCCACACGTGACTTACTTCATGAGCTGCGCGCTGCCGATGCCGAAGTAGGAAATGGTCATAATAATATGACTCGACCATGTATGTGTATACGCATAGATGTAGCAGTGCTGGGTTCAACCTGATGCAAGAGTCATGTTCATTCAGCTAAGGCTACATGCACACGACCGTATGTGTTTTGCGGTCTGCAAATTGCTGATACGCAAAAAAAAAAAAAGGATGACGTTCCGTATGGCATCGGATTTTTTTTGCGGATCCATTGTATCAATGCCTATCCTTGTCTGCAAACTAGAAAAAAATAGGACATGCACTATTCTTTTTGCGGGGCTACAGAACAAACATACTGATGCGGACAGCACACGGTGTGCTGTCCGCGTTTTTTGCGGACCCATTGAAATGAATGGGTCCGCATCCTATCCACAAAAAAATCAGAAAGGACACGGAAACAAACAACTTTTGTGTGCATGTAGCCTAAGGGTACTTTCACACTAGCGTTATTCTTTTCCGGTATTGAAATCCGGTAAAGGGTCTTAATACCGGAAAAAAATTCTTCCGTTTTGTCCCAATACATTCTGAATGGAAAGCAACCCGTTCAGTATGCATCAGGATGTCTTCCGTTCCGTCCCTTGTACGGTATTTTCCGGCCTAAATTCCAGAACACTACCGCACTTTCCGGCATTAATTTCCATTGAAATGTATTAATGCCTGATCCGGTACCAAGTGTTCCGGAAATTTCCGCATCGCCGGATCCGGTTTTCCGGTCAGCGCATGCGCAGTTCTGTCTAGCTTTGAAAAAATGTAATACAGGATCTGTTATTCCGGAAAGACGGATCCGGTATTTCAATGAATAAGTCTAACGGATCCGTAAAGATATAGATAAATCATACAGATTTCCGGATCCTCCCGGCAGTTCCGGCAACGGAACTGCCTGCTGGATTCTAACAACGCTAGTGTGAAAGTACCCTAACTTTACTGCATTATTTTTTAACTAAGACTAAAAACAGGAAGAGAACAGAGTCAGCTCTGCTACATCTGTTTTTATTTCCTATAAGTCTACATTTACACGGTCAGGTTTCTTAATGCACTTTTGGAAGCCAAAACCAAGAGTGAATTCAAAAAAAGGGGACACGTCGTATCCGTCCCTGATACTTTCCTTTTATGATCTAGTCCTAAATTTTGACTTCCAAAACTGCATGCAGAAACCTGACCGTGTGACCGTACCCTTACAAAATCTGTTTGGCACCATTATGCCTGTTCTGTTGTTAGTTCCCACGCATGTTTGTGGTGGGGTCTGTTTGCTCCGGGGAGTGGTCTCTGGGGGGGCATTAAGATTTATTTGCATGACAAAGACATGTTGTTGTCTGACTGTAATGAGCTGATTAGTGTAGTGCAGATAGAGCTGGACTGGTCTGCAGATAATGGGAGTGATACTCTGTTAATCTGCACAGAAGTATTTTGCAATAATGTAAGTTTGTAATTGATTTAGGGAATGAAATAGACACATTTTTTGCAAACAATCCAATCAGGCTGAAATTTGAGATTTGTGCAGCGGTGACTTGTGGCAATGAGGAGGCTTAGCTTTGCTGAAGAGAGATTTACAACAATCCATGCTGCTCTTACCCAAGCAGCAGTGATCTCAAGGGCGGCGGATATCTCATAGGGAATCTAAACCTTCGCAGAAAACACGAAGGGGTAGGAGCACTGCTCAGAGCACTCTGCACATTCAGCTTTGTGGAGTATGGATTCAGCATTGGACTGGCCCACCAGAGTACCGAGGATCCTCCTGTGGGCCCCAAAGGTCCAGGATTTAAAAAAAAAAAAACATTTGGAGCTGCCTTTGGAGACAATAAATTGGTGTATTTCTTTGAATAAAAGCCTATTCGGCTTTATTGATGACATGGGGGTTGGTCACAGAGAATAATTTCCTCTAGTGGACCCAAGGAACTCCAGTCCGACCCTGTTTGGATCCATGGATATCAGTGGGGGATAAGGATCAGGCATGTTGGATTCCAACTGCCCAATCCTTATGAGGTGTCTGGCAGCGGCTTTCTCTCCTCTCCCTATTCACTTCACTACTATTCATGTTCAGCCAAGCACGTATATGTATGGGAGGATCGGGAAAGATAGCTGTCGGAGAGCTTTATGGTCAGCCAAACAACAGGTATTGAAGGTGTATAGTAATAGTCAAATGCAATGAAGGTCCACCTGGGTGTTACCAGTTAAGGGGGGGGGTCCCTGCACAGTCTAATATCCAATCACTGCTAACAGTGTCAGACTGTGCAGGGACACCCCTCCAACTGGGACTACCCAGATAGAATTTTATTACACACTTTAAAGTTCTAGTAGGAATAATAGAAGGATGGAACAACATAGAGGTATATGAAAAGATGCTCCAGAATTGTGATTACATGGGGAATGCAGGTAGTTACCAAGACCTGTCAGGAGAGGGGATAAGTCAGCTTTAATAGATGGAATTTAATGTTCAGGAGCCTCATCTGGTAGTCAGAGCAGAAGGTGACGGCCAATAGACCTGGCATGTCCAAGCATTCAGGTTCCCATTAGATCATATATGATTGCTGACATTGACTATGATCAGCCTATCATCCCTTCTACCAAAAAGGGATTTCCTTTTAACCCATTGTAACCCATCATCTCCCAGCTCCTATGTACATAGCAATATCTTCTCCAGTGTGAGCAGAGTCACTCGCCAGTGTAAACCGTGGGATATTACATCCAGTCATTATCTGACAGGCATAAAAATGTATAAGATCCTGTCACCTGCATTGTGATCCCATTGTATGCAGTGATTGGATTAAAGAACCCCATTGGAGGTCACAGTGATGTAGTCGATGGATTTTGCAATGACGAGAAAAAAAAATCTGAACTGCCCTGACCCCCCCCCCCCTTCCCCTTCCAATTTGTGTAGCTTCCTTTACAGATTAACAAATCAATCCCTTTAAGGCTCCATTTACACGTCCGTGTGTGTTTTGCGGATCCACGGATCCGTGAATCCGCAAAACACGGACATTGGCGATGTGCATTCTGCATTTTGCGGACCTCACATCGCCGACACTTAATAGAAAATGCCTTTTCTTGTCCGCAATTGCAGACAAGAATAGGACATGTTCTATTTTTTTTCGGGATCGGAATTGCGGACCCGATGTGCTGCCCCATAGAGATGAATGGGTCCGCAATTCCGTTCCGCAAAATGCGGAACGAAATTGCGGACGTGTGAATGGACCCTTAGGCTTGTGTGTTGGCACTAATATGGGAAAGAAGTGAAACTCAGAATTAAAGGGGTATTCCCACTATAGACATTTATAGTGTAACACATGGACAGAGCTTATCAACCTCCGGCACTCCAGCTGTTGTGAAACTACTACTCTCATCATGCTGTGTACACTTCTATGAAATGTCTGAGAATAGCCAAGCAAGTATGTGGGAGTTAGGGTTTCACAAGAGCTGGAGTGTGGGTGATTGTCGAGCTGTGGCCTAGGATATGACTGTAAATGACTGATAGGTGGTGGTCTCATCACTGGAACCCTCAACATTTAGGAGGACCTAGGAGAGAGTCATGTGTGATAAGCTAAATTATAGTCTACGAGGGAGACTCTAGTAGTGCCTAAGGGATGAACCCGCTATGGTGGGCATGGGGGCATAGAAGGTGGATTTGAACTTATTATTCATTTCATCCCTTCTATGAAATAATATATGAAGACCCGAGCATGCATGATATTGGGGATGATAATGCACTAGTTAATAACCAGTGTGTACTGGGGCTTGTAGTCACAGACGTGTGCCTCATGTTGCATACCTAAGATGAGTCTTACTAAGGCCTATTGCACACGACCGTATGGCTTTTTCAGTGTTTTGCGATCCGTTTTTCACTGATCCGTTGTTCCGTTTTTTGTTTCCGTTGTGTTTCCGTTTCTGTTCAGTTTTTCCGTTCCGTTTTTCCGTATGGCATATACAGTATACAGTAATTACATAGATAAAATTGGGCTGGGCATAACATTTTCAATAGATGGTTCAGCAAAAAACGGAACGGAAACGGAAGACATACGGATGCATTTCCGTATGTGTTCCGTTTTTTTGCGGATCCATTGACTTGAATGGAGCCACGGACTGTGATTTGCGGGCAATAATAGGACATGTTCTATGTTAAAACGGAACGGAAAAACGGAAATACGGAAACGGAATGCATACGGAGTACATTCCGTTTTTTTTGCGGAACCATTGAAATGAATGGTTCCGTATACGGACCGTATACGGAACGCAAAAAACGGCCAGTAAACGGGGAAAAAAAACGGCCGTGTGCAGGAGGCCTAAGAAAGTGAAGAATGACTCAGATTATGGAAATTCTTTTGAAGAGCCATGAACTGGATTCACTTTTGCTTTAATAGATTATAAGTGCATTTATGACATGAAACAATGGAAAATGCAACATTTCAAATAAAAACAGAAATATTAAATAAGTACCTGATACAGGCCAGCGCCTCTCACCATGAGAGTGGTAGTCCACGTTACAAAACTTAACCCACACCTTTCATGCTAACCCTCTTCATACATCTAAGCAGGCTTTCCCTTCTAACCATGCAGGACAGTGGGGCGACCTCCAGTCAGGGGTCTGCACTAGGTTACTGACCACCATACCAGCTGTCCCACCCATGCCCTAAAGCTGGACACCAAAGAAACACCCAGAATGCCTTCATTTCTGCCTGACACGTGAAGGCATCTTATCAAAATGCAATATCCCACCTGGAATCATTATATGAAAAGTAATTATTAATAAAAATATATTATGATTTCACAGTCTCTAAGTCTGGTGGCTGAGATCACCACAGAGGCGGATGCCACCCTGCCAGGTAATACAGGTATGGGTAGTAGTGGTAGTTCTTATAGAGGCTCATGAGAGAGGTCCGGCTTAGTTCTCCATCCCGGCATAGCACAGGAAGAGAAGAAGTCTTATCCAGATCTTCCAGGTCAGTGGCCAGCTGCTTTCTCTTGGTTTTATATCGACGATTCTGGAACCAGATCTTCACCTGGGTCTCAGTCAGCTTCAGGCTCTTGGCCAGCTGGGCTCTTTCCGGAGCAGAGAGATATTTCTGGCTGGAGAACTTTCTCTCTAACTCTATGACTTGGGAATGGGAGAAGGCGGCCCGTGACCTCTTTGGAGGCTGTTTGGCTGCTTTATCCTCTCCCTTGGAAGGTTGTCGAGTAGTCGCAAGATCCAGCTGCTCAACCTCGAGATCATCTATAGGGAAATAGGTAGAAAATGACAGTAAATAAACTACCAAGTAAAAGTCTACAGTGTGATTTCAGAGTTAGCATTGTTTTATCATTGTCCACAATGTAAATCTGTAACATCTGTCTCCTCATGTGGCAGAGGAACATACCAGGACCTGGAAGCGACTGCTACCTCTGCCCCTCCATACCCCACTGCTACACCCCTTATTGTCCAGGAGCTATACCGTAGCTAAATGTAGGTATACCCATCACTGGAAGATCCACCCTTGAACAGATATTTTGCTACCGTCTCAATGCCCTGACATAGACTGTAGCAATGCTCCCCATGAGGGCAAATCCTTCAGTAATAATCAAGTAATACTTTGAATCACGTTCAATACATTTTTATGAACTATTAGGTCAGTACATTACTCGGTTGGAAGGTGAGTAGAAATGGAAGGCAAGACTATGTAAAGATGGCCAAGGACATTAGATATTTGTATGTGCAGATCCCGAAGATCTGTCTAGGGGCAACATTAAATAAATGACAAGTACCACAAAAATGGGCAAATTTGCCGAACATCTAGTTTATCCAAATTTCTGTTGGGTTTTCGATCTTTTAGGACCTGCATTTGCCTGGCTTCTCCTGCCACCGTACATCAGCTAAAGATCCCCACAGATGCCCATATTTTGGACAACATGACTAGTAAGGAACAGCAATCTTCTGTGATTCTAACCCATCAAACAGAACATCCAACGCTTCTAGGAATGTCCAATGTTTAACAATAGAAGTTCATCAGGTCATGGTTTTTTTTTTTTTTTTTCCCTGACATATTAAATATATAATATCAAATATAATTCCAAACACACAAGTCCTATGCAAAGACAACGCCAGCCATGTGTCGGAGTATGTCTGTGTGTGGTAGGGCTGGGGTGATCACAGCCACTGGTGAATTAGCAACGACCCTTCTGTCCTGTTCAGGTTCATTTAACCTGTAAAAACAGAAGCAGACCTCTGCCTGGTGGGAAACACATGGCGGGCGGTGGGTGTCAGCACTGTGTATGCAGGATAGGGGCAGCCATGTGTGTCATACCAGACAGTGGAGTAACACAGTAGCTGCTATGTCACTGTCAGGGTATCTACAGGGTATATTGCCTGGTGGCACTACCCTTGTGTAACTGGCTATGGAATGCTGCGTGGAACTACAAGTCCCAGCATATACAATTCATAAAAAGACACAGAAAGATTCATACCTGTCCTTAGACGAGTCTCCAGTGAGTAATGGGCTTTGGTTCTGTCATCCTCTGAGGTCTCTGTCTTAGGGGTGATGTCCACTGAGGATTCCTTCTCCTGGTCTTCAGGCTGGACTTCCAATTGTCTGTCTTTGCCTTTGCAGCCCAGGTCTGAGAGGATGTCCTGGATGAGGAAGGAGGTAAGAGGTCGGGTGGAGAGAGACATGTCTCCTGAAGGTGACAGTGACATCCAGCCTGCTGGGAGGATTATACAGAAGAATATAGTGTCCTCAGATTACTGCATCCCAGATACAAAGCTCTTCTTACTCTGCTCCTTACTTCTCTCTATATATTCCTGCTGTGCCCATCTCCGGCCCTCTCATTGGCTGAGCTCACACCCCTGGGTAACTTCTCATTGGCTGAGCTCGCCCCCCTCCTGAGCTCACACCCCTCTTCTCCCAGTGAGTAGAGCAGACAGGTAAATCAGCTCCTGTGTCTCAGCCTTACTGCTGCCATGCTAGTGCCCCGCCAGGACCTGCCATATGACACGGTGTGCCCCCAGGATTGGCATGCAGGGGACGATGGGCAGAGCTGCAGTATAATAGCATCATTGTATCTGATCTGATCATATCACTGGGCACTAATTATCGGCCATTATCTCCCAGTAGCTATTGTGTCAGTAATCCTTCTGTCATTTACTATGTTGATTCCTTAAAACACCAGTATAATCCCAGGAGCCTTCATCTGATAGAGAAGGAAGCAGCTGCAATAGACGGAGTAATGGGATTTCCACTCTTTCCCCAGATTATCGGCCGCTAATTGGCCAACTTCTTCCTTGCAAATGACTGGCAGACAATCTGTCTCAGTTTGGATTTTCATGGCCCTCACAGCCTGAACGTAATGGTACGATCCACTTCATGGTATGATCCACCAACGCGCAATAGATTGGACATGAGAACGGGGACGTTTGCTTTTTCCATTTTGTCAATCTTTGCGGTTATCAAGGTCAAAGATTAGTCGCCCAGCCAATTTAAAGTTCACTTCTGTAACACTAAGGTCTCATGCACACAACCGTATGCCGTTTTCAGTGTTTTGCGGGCCTTTTTAACGGATCAGTTTTTCCGTTTTTTGTTTCAGTAGTGTTTCCGGTTCAGTACCGTTTTTCTGTTTCGTTTTTCCGTATGGCATATACATTATACAGTGATTACATAGGAAAAATTGGGCTGGGCATAACATTTTCAATAGATGGTTCCGCAAAAAACGGAACGGATACGGAAGACATACGGAGTACATTCCGTACGTGTTTTTTGAGGACCGATTGACTTGAATGGAGCGACGGAACGTGATTTGCGGGCAATAATAGAACATGTTCTATCTTTCAATGGAAGGAAAAAACGGAAATACGGAAACGGAATGCACACGGAGACACTTCCGTTTTTTTGCTGACCCATTGAAATGAATAGTTCAGTATAAGTAACGCATACTGAAATAAAAACGCGGCCAGTATACTGAACGCAAAAAACTTTGGGGACATGAGCCCTTATACTGAACCATTCATTTCAATGGGTCAGCAAAAAAAACTGAAGTGTCTCCATGTCCATTCCGTTTCCGTATTTCTGTTCCGTTGAAAGATAGAACATGTTCTATTATTGCCCGCAAATCACGTTCCAAGGCTCCATTCAAGTCAATGGGTCCACACAAAAAAACGGAACACGTACGGAATGTACTCCGTATGTCTTCCGTATCCGTTCCATTTTTGCGGAACCATCTATTGGAAATTTTATGCCCAGCCCAATTTTTTCTATGTAATTACTGTATACTGTATATGCCATACGGAAAAACAGAACGGAACCGGAAACACTACTGAAACAAAAAACTGAAAAACGGATTTGTTAAAAACGGCCTGCAAAACACTGAAAAAGCCATACAGTCGTGTGCATGAGCCCTAAGTAACGCATACTGAACTAAAAAAACGGGCAGTATACTGAACGCAAAAAACATTTGTGTGCATGAGCCCTAAGGGATCATGCCCGCGAACGTGTGCAGACCGTGCCCGTATTGCAGATCGCAAACAGCAGGTTCACAATATACAGGCACCAGCCGTGTACGCTTTGTATCATGGATGCGAACCATTGACTTGAATGGGTCCATAATCCGCAAGATACTGAGCGGAAGCCCAAGGAAGCTCTGTAGATTTCAGTCTGAGCTTAAAAAAAAATGTGCAGGCTGAATCTTGCGGATCAAGTGAATGGACCCGCATCCGCAAACGACGGGCACATGGCCGGTGTCCGTGCATTGCGGACCGCTATTTTCAGTCCACGGCACAGGCATGGGGCACACAGGTACGTGTGCACGAGCCCTAAGGGTGCATTCACAGGACCGTATTTTCAGTCGGTGACCGATCCACATTTTTTTGCAGAGCGCACGTGGACCCATTGATTTCTATGGCGACGCCAAAAAAAAGCGGACGGCACACGGATGCCATCCATTGCAAATTATAAAACGTTTCCTATTCTTGTCCGTCGTTTTGCAGACAGGAATAGGGATTTTTCTCAAGGGGCCTGCAAAATGGGCGGGATGCACATGGACGAAAAACGGATACGGTCATGTGAATGACCCCTAATTTAGTAGAATTGGATGGGTTGAAATCCAACTTTTCCCCCTAAAGCCAGCCAGACATGTAAGTATGGTCGTCTGTCAGATCATTCATATGAGGCATCAAATCATAGATGTGCCAGACTGGAAGATCAAAGACTTACTGTAAAAAAAACGTACATAAAATATGTGCGTTTCCAGAAATTACTCCTTTCTGAAGACCCACACATTGGTCAGGAGACAGCTCCACAGCGCTGCATTTGTTCTGTCACTGTTCCCACACGACTTCTCTTTGATATAGGAAATACATGTGAACAGTCACCAAGAGACAGACAAGCATATCTGTGACCTGGTCTAGGCCGAGCTCCGAGCTGAGGTATTGTACAATCCACAGTATGTAGAGCGATTGGTGATGTTGTTGGTAATGATGGGTTTTGCCTAAGCTGATATTCCACTTCTCAGAAGAAAGACCAGGGGGTCATTTATCAAACTGGTGTAAAGGAGAACTGGCTCAGTTGCCCATAGCAACCAATCAGATTCCACCTTTCATTTCTCACAACTCCTTTGGAAAATGAAAGGTGGAATCTGATTGGTTGCTATGGGCAACTAAGCCAGTTCTACTTTACACCAGTTTGATAAATCTCCCCCTAGGTTTGTAGCGATGTTCACTCACTGGCAGCAAATTAATGTACAGAATAAGGCTTCTTTCACATAAAAATGTGTTTTATATTTCACCACTGACTTTCAGCAAACATCTGTCCACAGTATTTTTGGAAGAAAAACCAGGAGAAAAAGGCAAAAAAAAAAGTGTTTTTCCTAAAAGACAGGGATCAGGAGGGATCCAGAGTGATTCATAAAAGCATAATCCTTTAACGTCCTTTATTGTTGGCTATTCTTAATTCTGCTCAGCTCCTCCTATGGGTGCGCTTAAAGGGGTTGTCTCACTTCAGTAAGTGTCATTTATCATGTAGAGAAAGTTAATACGAGGCACTTACTAATAGTAACATAGTAACATAGTACATAAGGCCGAAAAAAGACATTTGTCCATCCAGTTCGGCCTGTCATCCTGCAAGTTGATCCAGAGGAAGGCAAAAAAAAAAACCTGTGAGGTAGAAGCCAATTTTCCCCACTTTAGGGGAATAAAAAATTCCTTCCCGACTCCAATCAGGCAATCAGAATATCTCCCTGGATCAACAACCCCTCTCTAGTAGCTATATCCTGTAATATTATTACACTCCAGAAATACATCCAGGCCCCTCTTGAATTCCTTTATTGTACTCACCATCACCACCTCCTCAGGCAGAGAGTTCCATAGTCTCACTGCTCTTACCGTAAAGAATCCTTTTCTATGTTTGTGTACAAACCTTCTGTCCTCCAGACGCAGAGGATGTCCCCTCGTCACAGTCACAGTCCTGGGGATAAATAGATGATGGGAGAGATCTCTGTACTGACCCCTGATATATTTATACATAGTAATTAGATCTCCCCTCAGTCGACTTTTTTCTAAAGTGAATAACCCTAATGTTGATAATCTATCAGGGTACTGTAGTTGCCCCATTCCAGTTATTACTTTAGTTGCCCTCCTCTAGACCCTCTCCAGCTCTACTATGTCTGCCTTGTTCACAGGAGCCCAGAACTGTACACAGGACTCAATGTGTGGTCTGACCAGTGATTTGTAAAGTGGTAGGACTATGTTCTCATCACGGGCATCTATGCCCCTTCTGATGCAACCTATTATCTTATTGGCCTTGGCAGCAGCTGCCTGACACTGTTTTTTGCAGCTTAGTTTGCTGTTTATTAAAATTCCTAGATCCTTTTCCATGTCAGTGTTACCGAGTGTTTTACCATTTAGTATGTACGGGTGACTTGCATTATTCCTTCCCATGTGCATAACCTTACATTTGTCAGTGTTAAACCTCATCTGCCACTTATCTGCCCAAGCCTCCAATCTATCCAGATCCCTCTGTAGTAGTATACTGTCCTCTTTACACAGTTTAGTGTCATCTGCGAAAATTGATATTTTACTATGCAAGCCTTCTACAAGATCATTAATAAATATATTGAAGAGAATAGGGCCCAATACTGACCCCTGAGGTACTCCACTAGTGACAGTGACCCAATCTGAGTGTGTACCGTTAATAACCACCCTCTGTTTTCTATCACTCAGCCAGTTACTTACCCACTTACAGACGTTTTCTCCCAGTCCGAGCATTCTCATTTTATATACTAACCTTTTATGCAGTACAGTGTCAAATGCTTTGGAGAAGTCCAGATATACGACATCCATTGATTCGCCGCTGTCAAGTCTAGAACTTACCTCCTCATAGAAACTGATTAAATTAGTTTGACATGACCGATCCCTCACGAAGCCATGCTGATATGGCGGTATTTGCTTATTTCCGTTGAGACGCTCTAACATAGCATCTCTTAGAAATCCTTCAAACAGATACGTATTGTGATTGTCCATATTGCCTCCTTTATTGGCTGGATTCATTTTTCTATCACATTATACACTGCTTGTATCCATGGTTACAACGACCACCCTGAAATCCAGCAACGGTGGTCATGCTTGCACAGTATAGGAAAATGCACCAGTCTATGCGTGCTCCCGTGGTCCCAGAGAGGCTGGCGTTTTTTCCTATAGTGTGCAAGCACTGGGCCTTGGATTACAGGGTGGTCGTAACCATGGAAATAAGCAGTGTATAATGTGATGGAAAAATGAACCCAGACAGCAAAGGAAGCAATATGGACAATCACAATACATTAGTAAGTGCCTTGTATTAACTTTCTCTACATGATTGGTGATGAACAAATAATTGAAAAATTTGATTCGGCTGCTTTACGGAATCTTACAAAAAAAATCTGCTTCGTGACAAATTACTTCGCCACGAAGCGCATTTCTTTGTAAGTAGTGACCATTGCGCTGCTCCCAGTCATTGAACCCGTTAGATGCCGCGTTAATACATGATCACGGCATCTGATGTTAATGACAGAGTGTAAAATAAGAAAAAATAAAAAAAATCATACTTACTGATCCATTTGCCGGCCGCCTCCATCTTGGTTGAAGGTCCGGCAAGAAATCTCACGCGGCCCGAGATGACATCATAATGCCGGCCAGCGTAGTGACGTCATACGCCACCGCATATGGGATTTAGTGTGAGATCTTCAAGCAAGATGGAGCAAATGGATCAGGTAAGTATTATTGTTTTTGTTTTTTACACTATTTCAGGCTAAATCGTTTCGCTACCACGAAGCACGAGGAAATTTGTCTTCACGGTGAATCGAATTTATACTTCGATTCGCTCATCACTATACATGATAAATGCCATTTGTTGAAGCGACACAACCCCTTTAACTCCTTGCTGTCCAGCTCTGGTAGCAGTGATGGCTTGACACACATAATCACGCAGCTGAATCAATCACTATGCAGCTATATACGGAAAGGGCTTTTTCTTTTATCTTTATGCTATGACTAAGAATGCTACAGTTGGTCGAAACGCGTAAGCCATTTACATGCAGAAAATGTATTTTTAACAGAAGTTAGTTAATAAAAAATTATGCTTTCATGAATCACGCGGAATCCCTATTGGTCCCTATTCAGACTGTAAGCTTGAACACTCTTTGGATCTACACAGTGGACTGAGCAATTATTACATGGGAGTGTCCTGGGTTTTTCTTCTTTGCACATTTTTTTCCTGAAAATGCCCTTAGAACGCTATAGAACTTATCATTTAAAGGGAAAATCAACAGTATTAAAACAAGCCTACTCCCTGGTAGGGTGGATCCCGCTGATTAAAATGATACCTTTCTTCTGAAAATCAGTTGCGGTGTTACCGAGAAACAAATACTTTTACTTTTTATGCAAATTAGGGCTTCAGTGGACCGAGTGGTGGGGCCAGCACAGGAAAGCTGAGAGGTATCATTTAATCAGCAGGGTCAACTCTACCAGGCAGTATGCCTGCTTTATGTTGATTAAGGGTGAGAGTTGGAGACTATGAAAGACCACATATGGGGTCATTTATGGAACTAGTGTAAAGTAGAACTGGCTTAGTTGCCCATAGCAACCAATCAGAGATTCCAACTTTCATTTTCCAAAAGAGCTGGAAAAAAAACCTAAAAGTAGCCCCAGGGTCGGACTGGCCATAGACCCTACAGGGAATTTTCCCCGTGGGCCGATGCCCATAGCACCACCCTAGCCCTCCTCACTGCCGCTGGCCGGGTACATACTACTGGGGTCACTATAGGGGTCATTACTAGAGGAAGTCCAGGCAGCAGGCTCGGACTGGCCCACCGGGGAGTCGGGGAAATCCTCGGTGGGCCCTGAACCAGCAAGTGAGCTTCCTTGCTTAGAAGGAAGTCTGTGATAAGCCCCGCCTTCCCTGTACACTTATGCACAGTAGGATGCATGCTGCCTGCGATTCATCCTAAATGAAAAGGAGGGCTCCACACCAGCGCTGATTCATGGGAGCTGACAAGTTTTGTGTAATCAGCACTCCTGGTCAGTGAGGCTGTTTCCACATGATCAGATTTTCATAAAATCGCTGCAAAAAACACAGCATTTTGCTGTGATTTTATGTAAATTAGATCATGTGGAAACAGCCTTACTGTGACCAGGAGTGCTGATTGGTCTAAAATCTGTCAGTCAATAGCACTGACAGCCTCTCCTCCAATGAGGCAGCTGTGCTAGAAGGACTGCTGCCTGTGTAACGTCCCAGAGGTGCATTACCACTTCTGCACCCTGCTGCTATCTCTTATGGTTAACCTCATGTCATCATACGTATTTATTGCAGGTTCTTCACTATGTGCATTCTCTATTTTGCAACTGTTATGTTATCATGTAATGTGCCTGGTACACCAGCAGGTGGCAGCATAAATGGCAGAGCTACAGGGACATAGAGCGGAACCTTCCATTCCATTCTAGCACCCCCCCCCCCCCCTCTATGGTGTGGTGGGCGTTTTCCCCCCACTTGCTGCAGGGAGGGAGAAGTTTAGTTTAGAGTGAGTTGCAATTTACCCCCTGCCAAGGAAGGGTGTGCAGCAGGTGCATGTCCCTGTTGGATGCGGATATGGAGGCAGAAGCTGGAAGGCTCTGAAGCCAGGAGTAAAATTCCCTGGACAAGTTTAGAGTCAGACTACAAGAGATAAGTTGCAGCACCCAGAGAAAGCTAAATTATACAGCTACCCTGATAGTACAGCAGAGCCAGAGAGCAATAGACGTAGCAGAGAGAAGTTTGCCTACCACAGTTAATGCCAAAGCATGCTGGAACCAAGACCAAGCCTGAGTCTGTTTGGAGAAAGCTGTTATCAACTTCATCACAAGGTCTGGACTCAATTTATTTCTTCATCTCCTTCATCACCTACCCCTTTTGCTCTGCTTCGGACGACAACACCTGAGGTCCAGTGTATCCAGGTAGGAGCACCGTGACACGTGCACCAACATTAAGGGACATTATAGGCCACCCTACACCACTCTGGCATTCCTACGCCTAGGTACCATCTACTACATCACTAAAAGGGGTCCTGTGCCCTTGTTGCTTCACTGCAACTGGCGTCACTAAAACAAGTACACTTATTTCTCTTAAATGGACCCCTTGCCGTGCGTCGCACCTGTGTGATCAGTCTGGAGCCCAGCCCTGTTGCTGCGAGGGGGAGGAGCCTGGCTCAGGACCTGGGGACACAACTAGCAACACAGAGGGCCATAAGGTGAGGAAGTAATCTACATGTATTGTAATTGGTTTGAAAGAGTGCCTGCATGTATGACAGTGTGTGTATGTAAGAGTACATGCATGAATGACAGTGTGTGTATGTAAGAGTGCTGCATGTAAGAATGTATGTGTATGTTAGAGTACATGCATGAATGACAGTGTGTGTATGTAAGAGTACATGCATGTATGACTGTGTGTATGTAAGAGTACATGCATGTATGACAGTGTGTGTATGTAAGAGTACATGCATGTATGACAGTGTGTGTTTGTAAGAGTACATGCATGTATGAAAGTGTGTTTATGTAAGAGTGCTGCATGTAAGAATGTATGTGTATGTTAGAGTACATGCATGTATGACAGTGTGTGTATGTAAGAGTGCCTGCATGAAATACAGTATGTGTTGAGCTAGTATTACAAGGTGGCTGCAGCAACGCTATACTACATCGCAGCTAGTAAAAGGAAATGGGGTCGTGCACAGTCACACAAAATCCAACCTACTGGATTTCTTGTGACTTTCAGATTGTGATTGTAAGAATCGTACAGGTCGCACCTATATGACACCTTTCATTTTAACTCACTGCAATGTACCAGCATGCCGCTGTGATCCTTGGTTGCACATCACATTGCGGGCCAAAATCATGGTGCAGCCTTAAAGGGGTTATCTGATTTTTTTTTATTTTTTTATTTCATGTTCCAACCTTAATTAGAGTAACAACTTTTTAATTGGCACTTATTAAATATTGCTTACTAAGCCAGCGCTTCTTGGTCTTCCGGGATCATGTGCTGTACATTGTACATGTGATCTTAGCCTAGTCACAACCCATAGAGCATGTGAAAGATTGTGACTACAACAAAACAGATACAGTCGTGTGCAGAAGGCCTAAAAGAGTGCCAGCATATGTAGAAGTATGCGTGTAAAAGAGTGCCGGCGTATGTAGAAGTATGCATGTAAAAGAGTGCCAGCATATGTAGAAGTATGCGTGTAAAAGAGTGCCAGCATATGTAGAAGTATGTGTGTAAAAGAGTGCCGGCGTATGTAGAAGTATGCGTGTAAAAGAGTGCCGGCGTATTTAGAAGTATGCGTGTAAAAGAGTGCCAGCATGTGTAGAAGTATGCATGTAAAAGAGTGCCGGCATGTGTAGAAATGTGCGAGTGAAAGAGTGTCAGTATGTGTAGAAGTATGCGTTTAAAAGAATGCCGGCGTATGTAGAAGTATGCGTGTAAAAGAGTGCCGGCATGTGTAGAAGTGTGCGTGTAAAAGAGTGCCAGCATGTGTAGAAGTATGCATGTAAAAGAGTGCTGGCATGTGTAGAAATGTGCAAGTAAAAGAGTGTCAGTATGTGTTGAAGTATGCATGTAAAAGAGTGCCGGCATGTGTAGAAGTGTGCGTGTAACAGAGTACCGGCATGTGTAGAAGTGTGCGTGTAAAAGAGTGTGTGTGGTTATTAAAGAGTGCGAGCATGTGTAGAAGTGTGCGTGTAAAAGAGTGCCAGCATGTGTAGAAGTGTACATGTAAAAGAGTGCCGGCATGTGTAGAAGTATGCGTGTAGAAGAGTGCCGGCGTATGTAGAAGTATGCGTGTAAACGAGTGCCGGCGTATTTAGAAGTATGCATGTAAAAGAGTGCCGGCATATGTAGAAGTATGCATGTAAAAGAGTGCCGGCATGTGTAGAAGTGTGCATGTAAAAGAGTGCCGGCATGTGTAGAAGTGTGCATGTAAAAGAGTGCCGGCATGTGTAGAAATGTGCGAGTAAAAGAGTGTCAGTATGTGTAGAAGTATGCGTGTAAAAGAGTGCCGGCGTATGTAGAAGTATGCATGTAAAAGAGTGCCGGCATGTGTAGAAGTGTGCGTGTAAAAGAGTGTGCGTGTAAAAGAGTGTGCGTGTAAAAGAGTGCCAGCATGTGTAGAAGTATGCATGTAAAAGAGTGCCGGCATGTGTAGAAGTATGCGTGTAAACGAGTGCCGGCATGTGTAGACGTGTGCATGTAAAAGAGTGCCGGCATGTGTAGAAGTATGCGTGTAAAAGAGTGCCGGCATGTGTAGAAGTGTGCGTGTAACAGAGTACCGGCATGTGTAGAAGTGTGCGTGTAAAAGAGTGTGTGTGGTTATTAAAGAGTGCGAGCATGTGTAGAAGTGTGCGTGTAAAAGAGTGCCAGCATGTGTAGAAGTGTACATGTAAAAGAGTGCCGGCATGTGTAGAAGTATGCGTGTAGAAGAGTGCCGGCGTATGTAGAAGTATGCGTGTAAACGAGTGCCGGCGTATTTAGAAGTATGCATGTAAAAGAGTGCCGGCATATGTAGAAGTATGCATGTAAAAGAGTGCAGGCATGTGTAGAAGTGTGCATGTAAAAGAGTGCCGGCATGTGTAGAAGTGTGCATGTAAAAGAGTGCCGGCATGTGTAGAAATGTGCGAGTAAAAGAGTGTCAGTATGTGTAGAAGTATGCGTGTAAAAGAGTGCCGGCGTATGTAAAAGTATGCATGTAAAAGAGTGCCGGCATGTGTAGAAGTGTGCGTGTAAAAGAGTGTGCGTGTAAAAGAGTGTGCGTGTAAAAGAGTGCCAGCATGTGTAGAAGTATGCATGTAAAAGAGTGCCGGCATGTGTAGAAGTATGCGTGTAAACGAGTGCCGGCATGTGTAGACGTGTGCGTGTAAAAGAGTGCCGGCATGTGTAGAAGTATGCGTGTAAAAGAGTGCCGGCATGTGTAGAAGTATGCGTGTAAAAGAGTGACGGCATGTGTAGAAGTGTGCATGTAAAAGAGTGCCGGCATGTGTAGAAGTGTGCATGTAAAATCAGCAGGGTCAACTCTACCAGGCAGTATGCCAGCTTTATGCTGATTAAGGGTGTTTAGCAATTTCAGCGAGAGTTGGAGACTATGAAAGACCACATATGGGGTCATTTATGGAACTAGTGTAAAGTAGAACTGGCTTAGTTGCCCATAGCAACTAATCAGATTCCAACTTTTATTTTCCAAAAGAGCTGGAAAAAAAAGTAAAAGTAGCCCCAGTGTCGTAAAAGAGTACCGGCATGTGTAGAAGTATGCATGTAAAAGAGTGCCGGCATGTGTAGAAATGTGCGAGTGAAAGAGTGTCAGTATGTGTAGAAGTATGCGTTTAAAAGAATGCCGGCGTATGTAGAAGTATGCGTGTAAAAGAGTGCCGGCATGTGTAGAAGTGTGCGTGTAAAAGAGTGCCAGCATGTGTAGAAGTATGCATGTAAAAGAGTGCTGGCATGTGTAGAAATGTGCAAGTAAAAGAGTGTCAGTATGTGTTGAAGTATGCATGTAAAAGAGTGCCGGCATGTGTAGAAGTGTGCGTGTAACAGAGTACCGGCATGTGTAGAAGTGTGCGTGTAAAAGAGTGTGTGTGGTTATTAAAGAGTGCGAGCATGTGTAGAAGTGTGCGTGTAAAAGAGTGCCAGCATGTGTAGAAGTGTACATGTAAAAGAGTGCCGGCATGTGTAGAAGTATGCGTGTAGAAGAGTGCCGGCGTATGTAGAAGTATGCGTGTAAACGAGTGCCGGCGTATTTAGAAGTATGCATGTAAAAGAGTGCCGGCATATGTAGAAGTATGCATGTAAAAGAGTGCCGGCATGTGTAGAAGTGTGCATGTAAAAGAGTGCCGGCATGTGTAGAAGTGTGCATGTAAAAGAGTGCCGGCATGTGTAGAAATGTGCGAGTAAAAGAGTGTCAGTATGTGTAGAAGTATGCGTGTAAAAGAGTGCCGGCGTATGTAGAAGTATGCATGTAAAAGAGTGCCGGCATGTGTAGAAGTGTGCGTGTAAAAGAGTGTGCGTGTAAAAGAGTGTGCGTGTAAAAGAGTGCCAGCATGTGTAGAAGTATGCATGTAAAAGAGTGCCGGCATGTGTAGAAGTATGCGTGTAAACGAGTGCCGGCATGTGTAGACGTGTGCATGTAAAAGAGTGCCGGCATGTGTAGAAGTATGCGTGTAAAAGAGTGCCGGCATGTGTAGAAGTGTGCGTGTAACAGAGTACCGGCATGTGTAGAAGTGTGCGTGTAAAAGAGTGTGTGTGGTTATTAAAGAGTGCGAGCATGTGTAGAAGTGTGCGTGTAAAAGAGTGCCAGCATGTGTAGAAGTGTACATGTAAAAGAGTGCCGGCATGTGTAGAAGTATGCGTGTAGAAGAGTGCCGGCGTATGTAGAAGTATGCGTGTAAACGAGTGCCGGCGTATTTAGAAGTATGCATGTAAAAGAGTGCCGGCATATGTAGAAGTATGCATGTAAAAGAGTGCAGGCATGTGTAGAAGTGTGCATGTAAAAGAGTGCCGGCATGTGTAGAAGTGTGCATGTAAAAGAGTGCCGGCATGTGTAGAAATGTGCGAGTAAAAGAGTGTCAGTATGTGTAGAAGTATGCGTGTAAAAGAGTGCCGGCGTATGTAAAAGTATGCATGTAAAAGAGTGCCGGCATGTGTAGAAGTGTGCGTGTAAAAGAGTGTGCGTGTAAAAGAGTGTGCGTGTAAAAGAGTGCCAGCATGTGTAGAAGTATGCATGTAAAAGAGTGCCGGCATGTGTAGAAGTATGCGTGTAAACGAGTGCCGGCATGTGTAGACGTGTGCGTGTAAAAGAGTGCCGGCATGTGTAGAAGTATGCGTGTAAAAGAGTGCCGGCATGTGTAGAAGTATGCGTGTAAAAGAGTGCCGGCATGTGTAGAAGTATGCGTGTAAAAGAGTGACGGCATGTGTAGAAGTGTGCATGTAAAAGAGTGCCGGCATGTGTAGAAGTGTGCATGTAAAATCAGCAGGGTCAACTCTACCAGGCAGTATGCCAGCTTTATGCTGATTAAGGGTGTTTAGCAATTTCAGCGAGAGTTGGAGACTATGAAAGACCACATATGGGGTCATTTATGGAACTAGTGTAAAGTAGAACTGGCTTAGTTGCCCATAGCAACTAATCAGATTCCAACTTTTATTTTCCAAAAGAGCTGGAAAAAAAAGTAAAAGTAGCCCCAGTGTCGTAAAAGAGTACCGGCATGTGTAGAAGTATGTGTGTAAAAGAGTGTCGGTAGAAGTGCCTGTATCTATACACACAGCTTGGTTCTGTTACAATATCTATACACACAGCTTGGTTCTGTTACTGTATCTATACACACAGCTTGGTTCTGTTACTGTATCTATACACACAGGTTGGTTCTGTTACCATATCTATACACACAGCTTGGTTCTGTTACGGTATCTATACACACACAGCTTGGTTCTGGTACTGTATCTATACACACAGCTTGGTTCTGGTACTGTATCTATACACACAGCCTGGTTCTGTTACTGTATCTATACACACAGCCTGGTTCTGTTACTGTATCTATACACACACAGCTTGGTTCTGGTACTGTATCTATACACACAGCCTGGTTCTGTTACGGTATCTATATACACACAGGTTGGTTCTGTTACTGTATCTATACACACAGCTTGGTTCTGGTACTGTATCTATACACACAGCCTGGTTCTGGTACTGTATCTATATACACACAGGTTGGTTCTGGTACTGTATCTATACACACAGCCTGGTTCTGGTACTGTATCTATACACACACAGCCTGGTTCTGGTACTGTATCTATACACACACAGCTTGGTTCTGGTACTGTATCTATACACACAGCCTGGTTCTGGTACTGTATCTATACACACAGCTTGGTTCTGGTACTGTATCTATACACACAGCTTGGTTCTGGTACTGTATCTATACACACAGCTTGGTTCTGTTACTGTATCTATACACACAGCCTGGTTCTGTTACTGTATCTATATACATAGCTTGGTTCTGGTACTGTATCTATACACACACAGCTTGGTTCTGGTACTGTATCTATATACACACAGGTTGGTTCTGGTACTGTATCTATACACACAGCCTGGTTCTGGTACTGTATCTATACACACACAGCTTGGTTCTGGTACTGTATCTATACACACAGCCTGGTTCTGGTACTGTATCTATACACACACAGCTTGGTTCTGGTACTGTATCTATACACACAGCCTGGTTCTGGTACTGTATCTATACACACAGCTTGGTTCTGGTACTGTATCTATACACACACAGCTTGGTTCTGGTACTGTATCTATACACACAGCCTGGTTCTGGTACTGTATCTATACACACAGCTTGGTTCTGGTACTGTATCTATACACACAGCCTGGTTCTGGTACTGTATCTATACACACAGCTTGGTTCTGGTACTGTATCTATACATGCAGCTTGGTTCTAGGGCCTCTCCTGCATAACAGAAACGGGACGGATTCCGTCATGCATTCCGTCATTCCGTTATAGAATTGCGTTATGGTCCGTGGTAACGGGATCCATAACGCAATTCACCTTTTACCAACAAACGAAGCGTGAACGAATTTCAAAATATGAAATTCGTTCACGCCCAAATCATAATACATATAGCAGGAAAAGGCACAGTTCCAAAGTATATCACAGTATAGACTCCTCCCAATAGCAGGGTATGGGTAGTAACAATGATGGTGGTAGTAGTGCTCCCTGATTCTCCTTCTAAGGACACTTTACAGTCTTTCCAAATAACCACAGGCATGTAATTCTGTACTTGTTAACCAGTTTCCAGGCTGAGGGGTACAATTTAGATCCAGGTGGCCAGTCTGTCGCAGAGTGTGGTGTGTGCTGAGGAAATAATCTTTTCCATTGCAGCAAAGTCTTTCTGCCATAAACAAGCAAATACCTTGCTGTCTTTATCTTGCCTGAATGGTTCTGGACCTTCTATAAAGTATAGTATCTTTCCTTCAGGGGTGCTCTAGTATTAGAGTGGCATCTTTGTCCGCTGTAGTCTCAAAGACATAGAGCATCGTCTGCAGGAACTCTCACACACATGTACTTTCTGTAGCTCTGCTCAGACTAGACTCACAAACCAGGGGGTGGACCTGGTCCATCGCCCCGGTAACCTACCCAGTCTGTCAATTTTAACCCTATATTTTCCCCATACATTGCTGTTTGTGATACACAGTGCATAGAAGGACAAGTGCTTAGAAGGGCAGCAAATCACAACATTTAACTTGGTGCTATTAAATTAACTCATTAGCAGTCATTAACCCTTTGCAGTCATCGTCTGGGGGCACTGCACATGTGCCTGTGCAGTGTGAGGCCTACTCTACTACAAGAGGTTCTCTGTCCCTACACGCTGAAATATAATAAAATATAGATTTTAATTTGTAAAAATAATAAAATATAGATTTTAATTTGTTACTGCCCCTTTTTCTCACATTCCTACATGCTGAGGACAAGTGCGAGACCTCTGAGAGAAGGAAGCAGAGAATCCATAGACTGTTTAGGATCACAATGGACTGTATGTGTTAGCAAAAGTAACGCTCGTTTATGGCTATGGACTTTGCTGCTCAGGAGACAGTATATTGCTTTGTCACCCCCCACACTTATATAACAGATTGGCCATACATTTGAGAGTCTGCACCCCTCTGTGGGAACTGTAGTACTGATTGTGATAGTTTTGCATGCCTCTAGTCAATTTGAGAAGATTGCAAAGTGTTTAGAAATAGGCTCAGGGAATACTACTACTACCATCGTTGTTGCTGCCTGTATACTGCCATTGGGAAAAGTAAGCTCTGAGTTATACCCCAGAAGTGTGCCTATTGCTGCTATCTGCACTGCAACCCTCATCATCATCTGTAAACAGACTGTTCTTTGTTATAACTAAACTGGGCTGGGTTTTTTATTCCACCACCTTCCGCCAGCCCCTACATCTAATCTTCTGCCTTGCACCCTGCCAACTGTTCACCATCAAGGGCACCCCACCTAACACCAGGAAGGAGCTCCCAAGTCCAGTGTGTGCCCCAAGAGAAAAAAGGGTATGCCCTCCTTATTACGGTGTAGGGAGAGCCAGGGTGAGGACTGCCACCAAAAACTGTGAGCAATACTATCACCATCATAGCCAATACCACTCCTCCCATCTGCGTCTTCCCTCCGCGTCGCTGTACGTGCATGAGCATGAACCCCGTTCTTGTGATCAGCGGGGACCCAGGATCCAGAATCCTCCCAATCAGACTCGTATTCCCCCTATTCCTGTCTTAATGGGACAACCTCTTTAATGCGGGAATTATTTTTGTAGACAAATGATGCGATTTGTTCCTAGGATTCCAGTTGATTTTATAAGATCGATTTGGTAACCTGGTTGCAATAATCATCATTATGAGAACTCATCAGGGGGTGCAGAGGGTATGGTTGCACCCAGTGCCAGCTGACTGAGGAGGTCCATAAGGTCTCTCTTCCCATATGATGAGACCAGTACTGTAAATGAAGCATGATAGTTGGGGGGCTCCGTTAACGATGTTGTATTAGGGCCCGGTGGCTGCAAGTTACTCTTCTGGGAATCGTTGTTTTGTATAAAAATCCTCAAATCTATGTTCATTTTTATTAGGGAGCAATCAAACATCACATTTCCTGCCTGGACATTTCTTCTGGTGGCTTTTTATGACTCTACAAACATCTTGTGTCTTAGGTGTCCATATTGGAAACATTGAGCTGGTCATGTTACACTTCCCCAGCTATGCTTATCACCCCAGTGAGGCAGTTTGCGCTGATTTATAGGGCAATTGAAACCATACAGTATTTAGTGAGTCTGCCCAATGTCATGCCCTCTGATCTCCACTCCTAATTAGAGTACAGGGCTGTGCTGAGCAGAGGGCTGGCTGGGTGGGCTGCCGGGAGCTTCTTCTATCTGCTCAACAGTTTAAGGGCTCCTCACCTGCAGGACATATTGTATTGTTTGTTTGGAGAACAGACAACATCTGACCTCTTAGCTTATGGGGGCAGGAGACCCCTTCCCGTATATACATTGGAGTGAGTGGGGAGTGCTCATGTGTGAGAAGTGTGTCTCAATTCTGGATCACTGCTCACTAAAGCTGTCCATAGATGGGATGACGTGATCCTGATCCCGCCAGATTTCCTAATTTTCTTCATTATGAAGACATTGTTCGTCTCCCCCAACTCCGTCATTAACATGTATGCCTGAGAGAGAGAGCAAAAGCCCCCAGGCAGCAGGCTATCTCTCCTGGGAACACAGGATCGGGAATGTTAAAATCCAGCATGCCCGATCCATCTTGCCCCCGACATTTGCGGATAGGGCACAGTTGGAAGAGTGCATCTTTTTCCTCCAGAATCTGAAGGTCTGGTTAACGCTTCTTCTCTAAGTATGGCTCATTCACACGTCAGTGTTCCAAGAACAGAACACGTACCCATTAATTTTAATGGGTTTATTCACACATCAGTGTCTTAGCACGGTCCATGGGTCCATGCTTTTAGCACGGATTCATACTCTATTTTGTCCATGTACACGGATCCCTCACGCCCATTATAGTCTATGGGTCCGTGAAAACCACGGATTCCATCTGTGTTTTACAGATCATTAGGAAAAGATGCTTTGAAAATTATTTTTCAGCTGTTCAATAAAAGTGAAAAACGGATGACACACGGACAGCAAAAAAACAGACACATGGACCACACATGGATCCTTCACGGATGCATCACTGACCACCTTTTCACAGATTTGAGCACCGACACGGACGTGTGAATGAGGCTTTAATGATGATTTATCAGAGAATGTCATAGTGGTAATTGCTGCATCTAAATGGTCAACATGATCAGATACAATCAGTCTCTGACCAAGATAACAGGTTTCCTGATCAGATAACTCAGTAGCTTGTAATTGCTAATTAGAAGTGAAATCCCATTATAGGGATGCAATACGATATACTGCTGGATATGAGTAACTCCTTTTCCTATTTTCATCCAAGAAAAATATATCTTCCTGTTAAAGGTAGACTTGCATCATAAAGGATTACTTTTTAAACTCAATATTCATAAAAACATATTTTTCTGAATGCTGATTATTGGTAGAGATGGCTCACCTACTAATCAACGTATGGAATGGGTGCTCCTGCTGAAAAGATCCACCCAATCTTCTAAGTAGCAAATGTGAAATAGAATAAAGTAGTAGGGCACACCTACACTTGGCTGCACATGGAGAATTATTTTGAACAATGTGTATTTATTTTATAACATTCAGAATATAAAATCTGTAATAACATACAAAATATCTCATAAAGTTCACCTAAAAAATTCACATAAAAACCCTATATAGAAAAAGGTAAAAAGTCTCTATATATCCTTGATGCACATAGGTAGTGATCCCAATAAAGGGACTTGGTGTAGATAGCAGCGTCTGTCCGGTAGCCTCACCAACCTAGCTGGTATTGAGGTGAGACGTGCATTTTTTTATACTGATAGTTATTTTGAGTACTCAGTTGAATCGATTATGCTTGCTCCATTGGATCAGTTACTTTTGCGATCGTCTCTAATGGTTTGTATGGTATCTTAAATATCGCTGTTTACATATATGTTGGATTGGCCGCTGGATTGGCCGGCTTTACTGTGTATGCCGTGGCGTCCCACGTGTAGCTCGGTCGTTGCAGGCAGTGGTCTGGCCTCCTGGAGTATTATCAGCGGTATTCGTCTCATATAGGGCTTGGGGATACTCGGTAACTAACTGCGGATGTGCCGTAACACTGAATCCCTGGTGGTATTCTTGTGCATATAATCAATGTAGCGCAAGACCAGGTTTCTCTGCGTTTCCCTTATAAATCGCGTCACCGATCCCTCTCCCTGTTGATTACTTGAAGCGCTTCAATTTTCGGTCTTGTTGATTATTTCATGAGAATTGTTGATCATATTACCATACGCGTTTCGGAGTTAACTAAGACTCCTTCCTCAGTGGTCATTTTTCTCATGAATATGGCCAGTTTATATACCTTCCTAGGTATGGTTCAAATGAACTTGATTGTGTTGTACTAAAGATGTGGAATGGATTTCTGTATAGTCCTAGTTGGAATCTCCGTATGTTGATTAGGATCGTATTGCCCTATTTTTCTAGATATGCATAAGTAGAGACTTATTCGTACATTGTTAAAATATATGCAATTCAACGCTAGAGAATAGAAGTACACAACAAACCAAGGCAAAAATTCACTATATTATTTGTGTATAAATTGTAAATGGCATAATATAATATAGCGATTTTTATAAATACTGTGACCTATTGCTATAGATTCTATGTATCTGTTACGATGTGTACTTCAAAAATTCCATTGTAGTGATACGTATACAATATCCCTTTATCTCAATTGGATAATGTGTCTTTTTATACTATCACATACTGTGCTACCCGTCCATTTATTTCTAAAAATACTTAAAGTATACTCGCATTTTTCTTGCGGTAGTGTTGCGTTTTATAAAATGCCTCGATGCGTTTTTCTTGTTAATTATTAGATCTAAATATTCCAAATGTGTCAATGTAAAATCTCTTTTGTATGTAATTGCTAAAGTTGTTTTGATAATATTTATTGTTTAAAAAGATATTTTTTTTTTTTTTTTTTTTTGTTGCTATTGGTTAAAGGAGCTGTCTGTCGGCAGTATAAAAAACAAATGCACGTCTCACCTCAATACCAGCTAGGTTGGTGAGGCTACCGGACAGACGCTGCTATCGACACCAAGTCTGCTATCGACACCAAGTTTTTTCTGTGAATTTTATGAGATATTTTGTATGTTATTACAGATTTTATATTCTGAATGTTCTAAAATAAATACACATTGTTCAAAATAATTCTCCATATTTTTCAGAATGTAGGCTGTTTTTCGTTTCTGATTCGGCAGTATTTTGCCATTGAAGATTACATATACAATATTGTCCTTCAGTAGCAGTCATGGAGGTTTTCCTCACCTGCCACTGTCCTGCTACACATGCCAGGCAGGGGCACTGGCTCAGTCACAGTCCTGATGCTGCCTGGCGGCCAGTCCCTGCCAACCCTCCTCTTCTCTCCTCTGGCAGGGTCAGTCACCGGAGTCCTTGTTTCCCCCTTGAGACCACAGCCTGCGCTTGGCTGCCCTGACCTTGAACTAGTCTCTCGAGACACACAAACTCTGCCTGCCCTGACCTTGGCCTGTTACCTGGCTATGAATATTGCCTTACCCCTCGGTGATTCGTCACAGGGACTCTGACCCTATAGTTTAGTTTCCAACCACCCCAGGACTATCTTAAGAGGTATCGGCCTAGTAGCTCCCCTACAGAGAAGACCAGATCCTTGTTTACGGGTTAAAGAGTGAAAACCAGAGGACTGCCAGGATACTGCCCTTAGGGATAGCCCAAAGCCAGACCGGATATTTGGCACAGTTGTTCCACAACCATTGTCTGTAACAAGCATTAAGCACAGAGTTAAAACTCCCATATAGGAAACCTACTGTCAGTTTACTGCTGCTGTGAGAGGAATATATTATCTGCAGGGTAATCCTCATTATTGCAGTATGTGTAGAGTAGAGGGATAACAGTGTGACCACTCTTTGAATAGGCCTATATAAAGATGCCCAGAGAAGAGTGTTGTATTGATCAGTGTCATGTGTGAGACTCTAATGGAGTCACTACACCACAAGTTGGACTAAGAATTAAGCGAGACTGCATGCTGTATTTAAGGTCCAAACAAAGAGGAAGTTGAATAGCCAGAACAGGAAGTAATATACATGGAGGGACTTGAAACCTGCTCTCAGTTTTGCTCCATTGAATGGATCTAAGCAATGAGCAGGCTCCTTCTGTGGCTTTCCAAGGGCTGCACACAGTAGATGCACCAAGAATGGACCTGTAAATTCTTGGCGCGGTCTGGAAAACCACACAGCAAAAACCCTCGACTGTATGAACTGAGATTGAAAACAGTGGGTTTTTACTACAGATTTGGTGTGGTTTTTGGCATCTGTTCTGAAACTTGCTCCAAAAACATCTTGTGTGAACATACCCTAATGGCGATGGTGTCAATCAGCAGGTTTCATCAATAGTGGGTGATGGAAGGGAGATCCATCTTATCTTCATGCTACTTAACCCCAATGTGTGTGGGCGGGCAGGACAGTGACGAGGTGTTTTTCTTATCCAGTTTGTTACCAGGAGTGGTAGGATCATCAGATGGGGTAATTAGGAGCTCACACATTGAGCTGATGACTGGGGCAGATATCCTACTTGTATACATGGAGAAAAGCTAATTGTTTTTTAATGAGCGAGGTCTGACGAGTAATTACTGCAGGTCTTTTGTTTGCTCTCACCACTGAAAACAAGCAGCAGATCTATCCCCTGACAATACCTGCCCATCCGAACTGTGCTGAACTCTATGGGAGGACTTTCCGTTGCATAGGAAGCAAGATGTGACCGACCCTGAAAGAGGAGGGTGCGCAGGGTGAACCTAAACTTGTATACTGGGGAGTTACATTTACATCGGTTTCCAAATATACTGTCTAAAGAAGCTCCTAAAATGTTTGCAATATAGAAAAAGTTGCAGGACGCAGCAGACACATTGATAGAGTGATGTCACATGCTAAAATTGTAAAACATCTGGAGGGTGCAAAGGTCTCAATGAAAAGCTGCAGCCCATGAACTAAAGGTCCTCTTCATCTCTCGCTCTCCGGGACTTTTACACAAATAATCCAAATCCATGGATTTGAATGAGCACTGTGTAATTCTTAGTTTCTCCTGTGGTGGCGCTGCAGGGAAATCGAACACTTATTGCTATGTGTCCCCATGGATCGTTTGATTGGTAAAGATCCGCAGCACGAGGATGCTTTTGTGAGCAGCTTATTGTCAGGAGATTCTAATGAGTTACTTATCCTGTACTGAGCCTAAGTTATATAGACTCCAGATCCGCATTCAACATACGGTTCGTAAAGATGGGCATACCCTTTAAAGGGGTTTTCTGGGATTGATATATTGATGCCCTATTCTCAAGATAGGTCATCAGTGGGGATGAGCGAACTTGTGTTTCAAGTTCGGTGTAGAAGGTTCGGGTTATCAAAGAACCTCAACCCAAACCTTGTACGCCGAACTTGAAACACAAGTTGGCTCAACACTAGTCATCAGTATCTGATCACTGGGGGTCCAACTCCCGGTAACCAATTATAAGCTGTTTAAGGAGGCCACAACACTCCAGTGAGCGCTGCAGCCTCTTCTTAGGCCAGTGACATCATGTTCATTGGTCACATGGCCTACGGGCAGCTTTTTACTCAAGTGAATGGGCCTGGACTGCAATACCAAGCACAGCCACTATACAATGTACAGCACTGTGCTTTGTAAGCTGCAAGGAGGCTGCAGCACTCATGGGAGCACCACGGCCTTTTCAAATAGCTGATCAGCGGGGATCCTGAATGTCAGACCCCCACCGATCATATATTTATGACCTATCCTGCGGATAGGCCATCAATATAGGAGTTCCGGAAAATCCCTTTAACCCACTGACATACCATGATGAAAATGCTTGTCGTGGGCAGGTGTGAGTTCCTATACAAAGGTTTTTTTGCCACAGTGATCAGGAGCGAGACATTGATTGTAATCTCTGACTCTTATCCCAAAGAAAATGACCTGGTGAGGGCAATTATCACACCCCGCACTTCAAAATTGCGGCTTTCAAAAGTCGCAAAAGAGGTGGTGCAACTCAGACCGTGCATCTATACATCTCCCACTACAGCCAGAAGATTTATAACACTGAGTCAGGTCTCTGAGGACAAAAAGTAGGATGGTCAATAATTAACGCTGGGTCCTAACAAATGTCAGTAGAGCTGTGGATTTGGGATGTGACCCATCCCCATAAATAACTATTATTGATGCTATCTTGTAACACCTAAGAAGCCTGCTAATCCGATACTAGAGGAAAGGATGTGGTAAGTACTAATTACAGCAGCCCTGTTCAAGGCACCATTCCAGTGTAGCATACAGAGAAGGCCCATGGGGGTGATGGTGGTAGAAGTACTGACAAAGTCTACACAAACTAGACATAAATTTGGCCATATACATCTGCAGACAATCTAATGCGTAAGGGGGCTTTCTGACTATTGTGGGAAGTGAGGATTGGGCATGTTGAAGGTTTTATACAGAAGATTTCCACAAACTGTCTTATTATTGAGCTCAATATATAACAGTATACAGTAAGCTCCCCCTAGTGGTGACTTCGAGCAACTGAAATCTTATGTTTGTACAAGGGTTAGAAAGACCTGTATCTGTAACAGCAGCGTTGGACTGAAGTCTCCTGTGCCCACCAGAGGAAATTATTCTGAGGACTCACCCTCTGTGTATATAGGACTTTAAGAGCCCTGTTTTACTAGATGTCCATTACTGTCAAAGCTTGGGCCAGCCAGAGGATCCTTTAGTACTCCTTTAGTGGCCACTCCAACCCTGCCTTACAGATATAACTCCAATAGTTAGAAATCAATCAGCACAGTATGTGGTTGGAGCCATTCAGTTACGATGGCAGACTGGAGCCTTGTGAGGGCTCCCAGGCCTTCCATTGTAAAGTTCATACAAACCCCAGCCTGTCACCAAATGCCCTCGTAGTGCTCCCCCCAATGTCCCCATAGTGCCTCCAGTAGATGGCCCCAAGGTGTTCTCCCCCCAAAATGTCCCCATTGGGCCCCCAGTAGATGCTGCATAGTGCCCCCTCCCTCAATGTCCACATAGTGCCCCCAGTAGATGACCCCATAGTGCCCCCAGTAGATGCCCCCACATCATGGTGTAAAATAAAAAACAATAAATGCAGTTACTTACCTCAACTGTCAGCGACGTGGTTTAGGCCTCTTCCGGCCTGTTTCCTGAGCCATACCCTGCCCAGCTCAGATTGCAAAATGATGATTACGTCATTGGGCAGCCTGTGCCGGCCTTTGACAGGGCCTGTAGCCTACCAGAGGTAACAGTGGGGCAGGGAGACATTGCTCCTCTGCCCCTGCCACAGTACCTAATTGTATTGCCGTCCTCAGGACAGCAATAGATAATATTACCAATGATTATATATTACCTCCATATATAATACTATGGGCCCCCCTGGCTTAGGGGCCCGGTCGCAGTTGCGAACGATGCGACCCATATAGCTACGCCGGTGGTAATAGCAGTGGTCTTGGTCTGACGGGTTTATATGTGTTTAGCAGTATCAGTGGTAATATTGGTCTTTGTATTGCGGTAACAGTTGGGAGGTATTATTGAGTCACTACATTAGTGGTCTTAGTGAGACAGTATTATACAGTATTTGTATAGTATGCTTTGGTATGGAGAGTATTATATATAGAGGTAATATATAATCACTGGTAATATTATATATAACTATATTTGTATGCCACTCATTTTTATTAAGAAGAGGGGAATATGCCTTAGGGAGTACACCCATGAACTTTTAAAGCCCTAGCAACACCCCTGTGTAAAGCAGTCAATTCAAAGTTATTGTGAATGCAAGTTCAAGTGTCACACATCACCCTGCGGTACAGTTGCCTCGACAAGTGTACAGCCCAGCGTACTTCCTGCGTCTCTCCGCAGGCAGGGCGGGAGAACGGAGATGATAGTGCCGCACTATAAGAACAGTGTGATGCAGAAATGGTCACTGTTCTCATTAAATACATATTTGTCGATACAAGAGACACCCATGTAGCAGTAACCTAATGCACAATAGAATAGCTGCAGCTGTAGTGACAGCCTGGCCACACAATGAGCAGCTGGCACATGTACCATATACCTATTCAATACATCATATATCAGTTACCGCCACACGTGGCAGAAACACAGTGAATTTGATTGCAGACAAAATCTGCCGTCTTTATAGTAACTGCAAAGTGATTTTCACAAATGCCATATGTGCGCTGTAGACATTTCCCATAGCAAATACTCACATAGATTGACTTTAAATCTTCAGTAGGTTAATTTATGTTGCGCATATCTGCCACAGATTTCACCCGTTGCAATGAAGAAGGTGAAATCTGGCGTGGATTTTGCATCTCTAGAGTACTGGAAGAATTGCTGCAAACCTGCCACGTGTGGCCCATACCCTTAGGTGGTCTACAAATAGCAGTTTGTGCTGTAAAAATTTTGGGATAGGGTCTTCAGCCGTGAAGCACATGGAGACGGCCTGCTTGGGCTGCCACACGGCACCTGTGTACTGCTGTACAGGCTCCTTTGGGTGCCACGTGCTTGTAGGGAGTACCACAGCATCCAGTGGAACATGATGTTTTTTATCTGTTGGATTCTGTACAAATAAAATCTCCATATGCCTCACTGTGAAATCTGAGAAATAAAATGTCATGCAAAATGGAGCTGTTATCCAGCCATGAACACAAAATCCACGATTGTGTGGCAAAATTGCAAGATAACCACAACTGCAGTGACCTTTTGATCGTTTAACAAAATCTGACCTTATTTAACTTATGCAAGGGTGTCACCACCTTGATCTTGTGTCACAGTAATATTCTAAAGCTCTAAAGTCCTGAGCAGATTGAAGTCAGACTACAAAAGTTTTGTTTGTAGTCTGTTACCATGGAAACACATAGAGCTGTATGCATTAAGCAGTAGGATATTGAAAACTACTGGCAAAGTTACTTCAGTTTTTATTTAATAAAAAATAAAAATAGTGGTGAAGTGAACATAGCCTTTAGAGGCAATAAAGAGAAGGTTCACTTCTGTGCGACTTCCAATATATGGCTCCCCAGCTGTTATGAAACTACTACTCCCAGCATAGGGTGCCACACCTTACAGATTACTGCTTAGGCTACTTTCACACCTGCGTTCAGGTGTCCGCTCGTGCGCTCCGTTTGAAGGAGCTCACGAGCGGTCCTGAACGCAGCCGCCCGGCCGCAATGCATTCTCAATGGAGGCGGATCCACTGAGAATGCATCCGCCTGCCAGCGCTCAGCCTCCGCTCCGCTCAGTGAGCGGACACCTGAACGCTGCTTGCAGCGTTCGGGTGTCCGCCTGGCCGTGCGGAGGCGAGCGGATCCGTCCAGACTTACAATGTAAGTCAATGGGGACGGATCCGCTTGAAGATGACACTATATGGCTCAATCTTCAAGCGGATCCGTTCCCCATTGACTTACAATGTAAAGTCTGAACGGATCCGCTCAGACAACTTTCACACTTAGAAAATTTTCTAAGTTTTAATGCAGACGGATCCGTTCTGAACGGATGCGAACGTCTGCATTATCGGAGCGGATCCGTCTGATGTTCGCTCCGAACGCTAGTGTGAAAGTAGCCTAAATTGTGTTATTATCATTTCTGGCTGCTATGATTGTTGAAGCAATATTTTTTTCTTATTACCATAGGTCCTTCAACATATTTGGCCCCAGGAAGCTTACAGTACATCGGAGTCGTTCAAGGTTGGCTTGACAATATCTTGCTAACTGTAAATTAGCAGCTGAAATTTACCTGAGCACTTCCATGAAGGAACTGGAATTTACTCTGTGGGATGAGATAATTCTTAAATTAACATACGGATGACAAAGAAAATTTTTGTGCTAATTTCCAATTGCATCTGATTGTATATGTCTAAGGCTTCGTCCACATCACCGTCCAGCTTTTCGGTTCTCCTTTTCGGTTCTCCTGCAGGAGAACGGAAAGGACGGATTCTGCACATAACTGAGCCGAACGAAACCTAAGGATCCCATAGACTATATCGGGGCCCGTTAGGTTTCCGTTCAGAAGATGATTTTGGAGCGGAGACAAAAGTTGTGCGCGCAGGACTTTTGTCTCCGCTTCAAAAATCTTCCTCTGAGCGGAAATCTAACGGACCTCATTATAGTCTATGGGGTCCTTAGGTTCCGTTCGGCTCAGTTATGTGCAGAATCCGTCCTTTCCATTCTCCTGCTCCTAAATGAACGAAGCCTAACACCCCTCAGACTGCAACCAGGGATTTTCTATATACACTAGATGGACAAAAGTATTGGGACACCAACACATTCCAATCAAAAATCACAGATAAAGATTTAAAAAAAAAAACATCCTGCACAATGTAAAAAAATGAATATGCAGATGTACACATATTCATTTATTACATTGTGTAGGATTTTTTTTAAATCCTTTTCTGTGATTTTTGATTAGTTTGTAGTATATACTTGAAGGAGTGGCACCTTCAAGTGTGAATTCGCTTCTATTTTATCTTAGGAGTAGCATTTTTGTGCACTTTTGCCCCACCTATCCCTCAGGCGACCTTTATTAGGTGGTACATATAGGTATGCGTGCTTCTCTTCTCATTGGTTGCTTGGTACACATAGAGGTGACTAGGAGCAGCACACTATATGTGCACGGTCTGCTCTCCTGAATGTGCAATGAGCAGGACACTGGGTCAGTGGGAATGCTATGCAGTTGGTCAGTATATGTGTATATAAGTTTGTGACGCCAGTTGGAGCTTGCGCAGGTACTGTAGCAGGGCCCTTTAAGATGTTATGAGCTCACGTACTAGGTGAGGAATGCCAGAGGGGGATATTATCTCTGTATAGTGTCAACGGTGTCTCCTACCTTGGTACGGCTGGACTCCTGTATCCTGGCTCACATGCAACAAAATGAGTGTGGTTAATAGGAGTAACTGAGGAATGATGGGATTCCACACAGATAATAGGGTCTAACTTGTCTTTACTTGGTAGTATGATATGCAGCTTTTGATCCATACAAGTTACAGCTTTAGTCTAGGGTCCCAGCAGGTTTTGGCAATATGTGGCAGGAATTTATATATATTCTGCATCTGATCATACTATTAGAATCTGGCAGGTATCTATCTTCTGCTCTGTCTGAGGTCTGCTTAGTTTGGGCCTGACTAGCTGGTGAGATACTTATCTTCTCCTTGTCTTGGGATCTTTACTTACAGGACTGCTCGCAGGGTATGATGGTGGCTTCCTGAAGATCTGATAGTTCTGTGAAGGGCTGCTTTCTCTGTCCACCAGCTGAGGTAAGGGACTCAGGCTGGGAAGGTTGATCTGGGGCCTCAGCAGAGGCTTGAATCCTTGGTTGGGGTCCCTGTTTCTGGGAGCTCCTACTAACACAGCCTACCCCAGCAGGGGGGTGGCTCACACTCACTAGAACTTTCCTTCCTCCCCCTGAAGTAGGATGTGGGAACATTCCACTCCTCCTCAGAAAGGGGGGAGCTAGCCTGGAATGGACTATTCCAGCCTAGATCTGTTAACTAATTATGGTCTGCTTACATATTGCTGCCACCTGCTGGTGTACATTGAGAATTACAGCAAATATATAAAATACAGGAATAGAAATACATACATTGGTAATGCACGGTTATATTACATCAGATGGAAATACACATGTACACCTAACATTATGAAGCAGGGTGAAAGAGTTTTAGTGACATACTCTGGGATGTTACAAATGTAGATGCCCAACGGCATAGGTAGGTTTAGAGTAACCTTGGCGCAGGTAGGTGGGCACAGATGTGTTTTGATCAAAATATATTGGCTGAGAGTCTCAGATTTTGTCGTATCAAAAGGAGGGCTTAGTCCATATATAATGTTTGCATCTATTGTATGAGTGCATTATTATCCGTGATTTTTCTTTCACCAACACATTCCACCTACAAGAGCTTTTATGACATCTCAGTCTAAATCCATAGACATTAATATGGAGTTAGTCAAGCTTCCACTCTTCTGAGAAGGCTTTCTGTAATATTTTGGTGTGTACCTGTGGGAATTTGTGCCCATTCATCCAGAAAAGTCAGACGCTGTTGTTGGATGAGAAGACCTGGCTCCAGGGGCAGACTGGGAACTTAAAGTGGCCCTGGAACAAAAAACTAAAAGTGGCCCCTTGTTGTAGGTAGGTTCAAATTGATACAAGGTGGAGCAGCACGTAGGCTAGGACAACAGAAGTAGGTGGGTCAGCAATACCTTAGTGCAGCACAAAATACCAAATACTATAGTGCTGCACCATATACTGCCCCACCAGAACCCATTACCACAGTGCAGCACAAAATACTGCCACCCCCGCTGCAGTATTTACCTGTATCACCGTACTGAGGACAGCAATATAGTTTAATTCAGGAGGGTGTCTACAGCCACCAGCCGAATGCCCCAGTACCTGATGCTTCTAGCATTAATTAATGCTGAGAGGAACAGATAGTTATGCACCTGGCTTGTGACCATCAGGAGGGCTCAGACGGCCCCTTAGGCATCGGCCCACCAGGAAATTTCCCTGTAGGGTCTATGGCCAATCCGCTCCTGCCTGGCTTGCAATCTTCATTCTAGTTCATCCAAAGGTGTTTGTTGGGGATGAGGTCAGGGCTCTGCGTGGGCCGGTTAAGTTCTTCCACACCAGGCTCACCCAACCATGCCTTCATGGACCTTGCTTTGTGCACTAGGGCACAATCATACTGGAAAAGAAAAGAGCCTTCGTCAAACTGTTCCCAGAAATTTAGAAGCGACATTAGTCCAAAATGCCTTGGCCTGCTGAAGTTTTTAAGATTTAGTCTTTAATAGTTTTTTATTAAGTATTTTGCAAAATATAGACAATGCATGTCCATCATGACACAATATCACAATGTAAAGCATATCAAAGTACATTTTATCATAAACATACATACATTACATAACAGAGGAACAGATGAGGTCCCATCCAATCTCGCGCTTATGTCGCCGATGCTGAGGCAAATGTTGTACCATTATGTAAATCCCTACCCAAGTTCCCAACCCGTTTCCCCCAAACCCACCAAATGTGCCCAAGTCACCAGAGACAATCCGGCAGAGGTGTAGCATAAGGGCTAGATAACCAAGGCATCCAGTGATTAAGATAACGTATGCGGGTGGAAGAAGAAGTAGCAAACATCATTTCACAATGCATATGATGATTAACGGACTCAACCACTTCCGACAATGATGGAGTACAAGGTAACTTCCACTGACGGGCTATTACATTCCGTGCTGCGCTGAGCATATGAGCCGTTACCCATCTTATTTTGGAAGGGATGACCTCTAGACCTATTCCCAGAATGGAAAGAGCAGGGGTTAGAGTGAGTGCTGAATCCGTGACCCGCCGGATTAAAGCCTCCATCATGTGCCAGAATTTACGGGTATAAGGGCAGTCCCACCACATATGTAAGGGAGTGCCAACTAACCCACAATTCCTCCAACATAGCGGGGAGTAGCTGGGTGAACAGTGGGCTAACCTATTGGGGGTTAAGTACCACCTAAGTTGTATTCTCCTAGCTTGCTCTATATGATTCGGACATTTAGTGCACCTGAAGGACCATGACATTGCTTCTTTCCACTGACTAATGGAGTACACAGCACCCAGTTCTTGCTCCCATCTTAACATATGGGATTGCTTCCCACCATCTGGGTCTAAAAAACAGTTTAAGTATATAGCAGATATTCTCACGCGGAATGGCGAGGATGATGCAACATAGGGCTGCAAAACACTCCTACATGAATGGGGTTGCGTTGATGGGGAGCTGTTCAACAAGTGACGTATCCGTAGGAACTGATAAAAATGGGTGTTAGGGATGGAGTAGGTGTCATGCAGGGTCTGAAAGTCTTTTAGGCCAGAGGTTGTATAAAGACTCCCCAGTTTATCCAATCCTCTATCCGCCCACAATTTCAGGTTCATATCAGAAATATGGTATTCGAGTGCTACAAGAGGGATGTTATCTTTTGGTACCACAAACCACTTCTTTACATTTCTCAGATATGACCATACGAAAAGAGAGGCTTGCATTGTAGGGAGAGAAACCTCAAAACAAAGTTTTCCCAATTCGTGAGCTGCTAGGATGGCTGGGAGTGAGTGACTTTTAACAAACGTCCTTTCTATCTCAAGCCACTTGTGAGGTGCAGATGGAGACCACCACTCCAGCACCTACTCCGCCAAAGAGGCCAAATAGTATTTATATAAGTCCGGTACCCCAAGCCCTCCAGCTCTAACCGAAGGATATAGGGACGCTCTCGGAATTCTAGGGTGCTTATTCTGCCAAATAAACGCCAAGAGATCTTTTTGGAGCATCATTATCAATTTTCTAGGGACTTGCAACGGGAGACATCTGAAACAATAAAGTACTTTTGGTAGGGATAGCATTTTTGCAGCATTGATTCTCGCCACCCAGGATAACTGGACCTGTGCCATACGGGAATAATCACACTGTAAGTCCTTCCTTAGGCGGTTAAAGTTAATGACAACGGTCTCAGCTGAGCTTCGTGCCAACTCTATCCCTAAATATGGAATGGACCGGTCTGTCCATTGGAAGGGGTATATTTGCTTTAACCTATTCATTGTGGTTACAGGTAAGTAGAAATCTAAAACTTTGCTTTTACTTTCATTTAGTTTGTAATAGGAACTATCTGAAAATTGCTTCAGTATTTGGTATAGCGCTATTAAGGAGCTTTCAGGGTTCGATATTGTTAATATAACGTCATCTGCGTATAATCCGATCACATGTGAGTCACCCCCTGCTTTAATTCCCTGTATACTGGGGCATGCCCGAATTTTAGCGGCCAGGGGCTCCATGACCAACGCGAAAATCAACGGTGACAACGGGCACCCCTGTCTGGTCCCGTTGGTTATTTTAAAAGGCCTTGACATATATCCTGAGGCGAGAACTGTGGCTGAGGGGGTCATATATAGGCCCATCACACCGGTCCTAATATTTCCCTGAAAACCAAAAGCCTGAAGCACCCGGTCCAGGAACCCCCAATGCACCCTGTCAAATGCTTTTTCAGCATCAAGGGAAATAAACATTGTGGGGGTCCTAGACTTTCCCGATATCTGGATCAGGTCAAGCATACACCTGGTGCCGTCCCTGCACTGCCTTCCCGGTACAAACCCAACCTGATCTGGGTCTACCAATTCGGGTAGAAACTGATTAATCCTGGAAGCTAAGATTTTTGCGTACAGTTTTAGATCCGTATTAAGCAGGGAGATGAGACGGAAATTGGCAGGAACACCTGGGGATTTACCCGGCTTCTGGAGGGTTACTACGGTGGCCGAAAGCATCTCTGTTGGGATAACCCCCGTTTGGAAAAAAGTGTTATATAATGAGCACAGGTTGGAGAGGAGCTGGGGCATGAACTCCTTATAGTATGCCACAATAAAGCCATCCGGCCCTGGTGCTTTCCCAGTGGGGGTGGTCTTTACAGCTGCTCGTATTTCTGCTTCCGTGATTGGTAAATTAAGTTTGGATAACTGGGCATCTGACAGCGTGGGGAGTCTCAAGTGCTCTAGGAAGTCTGCAATAGATGCATCTGTTGGTTGAGGGGTTGCAACGTCTTCCTTCAAGTTTTAAAGTTTTGCATAATACACTGCTCAAAAAAATAAAGGGAACACTTAAACAACACAATGTAACTCCAAGTCAATCACACTTCTGTGAAATCAAACTGTCCACTAAGGAAGCAACACTGAGTGACAATCAATTTCACATGCTGTTGTGCAAATGGGATAGACAACAGGTGGAAATTATAGGCAATTAGCAAGACACCCCCAATAAAGGAGTGGTTCTGCAGGTGGTGACCACAGACCACTTCTCAGTTCCTATGCTTCCTGGCTGATGTTTTGGTCACTTTTGAATGCTGGCGGTGCTTTCACTCTAGTGGTAGCATGAGACGGAGTCTACAACCCACACAAGTGGCTCAGGTAGTGCAGCTTATCCAGGATGGCACATCAATGCGAGCTGTGGCAAGAAGGTTTGCTGTGTCTGTCAGCGTAGTGTCCAGAGCATGGAGGCGCTACCTGGAGACAGGCCAGTACATCAGGAGACGTGGAGGAGGCCGTAGGAGGGCAACAACCCAGCAGCAGGACCGCTACCTCCACCTTTGTGCAAGGAGGAACAGGAGGAGCACTGCCAGAGCCCTGCAAAATGACCTCCAGTAGGCCACAAATGTGCATGTGTCTGCTCAAACGGTCAGAAACAGACTCCATGAGGGTGATATGAGGGCCCGACATCCACAGGTGGGGGTTGTGCTTACAGCCCAACACCGTGCAGGACGTTTGGCATTTGCCAGAGAACACCAAGATTGGCAAATTCACCACTGGCGCCCTGTGCTCTTCACAGATGAAAGCAGGTTCACACTGAGCACATGTGACAGACGTGACAGAATCTGGAGACGCCGTGGAGAACGTTCTTCTGCCTGCAACATCCTCCAGCATGACCGGTTTGGCATTGGGTCAGTAATGGTGTGGGGTGGCATTTCTTTGGAGGGCCGCACAGCCCTCCATGTGCTCGCCAGAGGTAGCCTGACTGCCATTAGGTACCGAGATGAGATCCGCAGACCCCTTGTGAGACCATATGCTGGTGCGGTTGGCCCTGGGTTCCTCCTAATGCAAGACAATGCTAGACCTCATGTGGCTGGAGTGTGTCAGCAGTTCCTGCAAGACGAAGGCATTGATGCTATGGACTGGCCTCCCCGTTCCCCAGACCTGAATCCAATTGAGCACATCTGGGACATCATGTCTCGCTCTATTCACCAACGTCACGTTGCACCACAGACTGTCCAGGAGTTGGCAGATGCTTTAGTCCAGGTCTGGGAGGAGATCCCTCAGGAGACCGTCCGCCATCTCATCAGGAGCATGCACAGGCGTTGTAGGGAGGTCATACAGGCACATGGAGGCCACACACACTACTGAGCCTCATTTTGACTTGTTTTAAGGACATTACATCAAAGTTGGATCAGCCTGTAGTGTGTTTTTCCACTTTAATTTTGAGTGTGACTCCAAATCCAGACCTCCATGGGTTGAAAAATTTGATTTCCATTTTTTTATTTTTGTGTGATTTTGTTGTCAGCACATTCAACTATGTAAAGAACAAAGTATTTCAGAAGAATATTTAATTAACTCAGATCTAGGATGTGTTATTTTTGTGTTCCCTTTATTTTTTTGAGCAGTGTATGAAGCTATGGCATTAGTGATTTCTTGCGGATGCATAATTAAGGACCCATCATAGTGTAATTTCTCTATTCTAGAGTTAACCGCCCATTTTTTAAGCCTGTTTGCTAATAAAGAGCCTGCCCTGTCCCCCATATGATAGTGAGTCATCTTAAACCTGCTAATTACTCGCTCATGCTCATATAAGAGATGCGACCTCAACTTAGAACGGACATTCTGTAGCTCCAAAAGGTGCGCTGGAGAGGGATTATCCCTATACCGTCGGTGTGCTGATTCTAACTGTGATAACGCCTCATTAAGTTGCTGGTCTCTAGTTTTTTTCAAACGAGAGGCCGCCTGCAAAAATATACCTCTCATAAAGGCCTTATGAGCCAGCCACAGAGTAGAGGACTGTTTAGAAGGAATTCATCCAGTCTCTTAGAACTTTTAGGTAAGTACTGGTTTAGTCTCCATGCCGGGGGTGATTGGGGAGGAAGACCCATATCGAGTTCCATCGTTACGGGGGCACGGTCCGACCATGTAGCCAGCAGAATATCCGTTCCAAGCACCCCTTGCAATATGTCCCTAGAAACCAGGAAGTAATCGATATGAGACTGTGTGTGATGTGAGGAAGAGACATGAGTATAATCCCTCTCTCCCCCATGCTGGTACCGCCAGATGTTGTGTAAGGAGGTATTTTTAAGAGCTTCCTTTAGGCCCTTCCGGTGGGATCCAGCATGGGTGAGACAATCCATCCCCACATCAATTGGGACATTAAAGTCCCCGCCCAATATGATAGCTCCTTTCGCCACCTTCAAGATTTTCTTATGCAATCGGTTAAAAAAGGAAATCTGTCTAACATTTGGTGCATAGACCGAAGGACATACCTGCCATCCCTGTCAGTGATGCATTGGTGTAATGTGAAAGCAACAGAGCTCCTTATACATATGAGGGTGCCAGCCTTACGCCTTTGGGCAGCAGGGGAGTAAGAAATATGCGGATATAAACGATGAGTGCATCTATGTTGGTCTGCTCCCACCAAATGCGTCTCCTGTATTAAAGCTACATCACATTTGCTGCGGAGCAGATCCCGCCACATCTGGGAGCGCCGGAATGGGGAATTCAGGCCACGCACATTGTTGGAGTAAAATTTCAACCCCGCCATAAGTAAGTGTGTATGGTACTAGGTGCAGCCGTGAGGGGCACTATGAGGCCGAGGCATAGGCAGAGATAATAATATGTGGGCCACACAGCAAAGCGCAAGCAAAATAGGACAGCAAAACACAACATAAAACTGATGATAACAGAAACAGAACCAGTAAAAAGAAGAAGGCAGTTAGACATCACAGAACTGCAGAGAGCAGGATCATAGAGTCTAAAAAGGGGGTCTGCTTAGAGGGTGATCACCACCCTAACACCAAAAGAGCAGACCTAGTGGGGGAAGGGGGGGGGGGGAGATAGAGTTCTTACGTATCTCCTATCCCGCACATCCAGAAGAATAAAGTAGGAGAGGGAGTCCAGGAAATCACGCTTGTTCCTATTCGGGCGCAATTCTGGCAGGCTTGTTTCCATAATCCTCTCGGCGTTGTCTCCGACTGAAAGCGGTCCCATCTTGTGCAGGAGGGCAGATGCATCTTGTGGAGTGTCGCAAGCAATCATCTGACCCTTCACCGAGATCAGTAGCTTTACAGGGAAGCCCCAGCGGTAACGGATGTTCTTGTCACGGAGAACTCGTGTAAAGTGCGCAAATTCCTTTCTCTTTGCTAGCGTTGCTGCGGACAGATCGGCGAATACTTTAATATCCTTAAAGGTTGCAGTTGGTGTCGGGTTTTGCCGCAGGCTTCGGAGAAAATGATCTTTGGCGTGATAAAGGTGAATTCGCGCAATGACATCACACGGGAGAGAAGGATCTAGTCCTTTTGGCTTAGGGATGCGGTGAATCCTATCAATCAGTAGGTCACGTTCAGCTAACTCAGGCACAGCTTCTTTAAGTAAAGTTTGTAAATAAAACTCCAGCTCTGCTTGGCCTACCGCCTCCGGAACTCCTCTACTACGCACATTATTGCGCCTGTGGCGATCTTCCAGATCTTGGATCTTATCTTTTATGGCCGCCACATCTTCCTCAAGCGCTTCATGCGCATCAATCAGAGAGTTGTGTGACGCAGCATATTCGGCCATCTTGCTTTCCACGTGGGTGACTCTGTCTCCTACACCCTGTATATCGCGCTGCAGATCTTTGATCATGCTGGAGATGTCCGCTTTCAGCGAGGATCTTAGGGAGTCCAGCAGTGTGCGCAGGGTCTCCTCCGTAATCGGGAGAGCCCCAGCTTCAGCAGAGAGGAGAAGCGGCAGGCCTCCACATTCTGCAGGGGAGGAGGTGGGAGTCGCAGAGAGCCGGGGAGAGCAAGCGGGAGATCCCTCAGCTCCGGCGCTTGACGGTGGCGTTCTGAGGAAAAACTCTGTCATTTTCTTCAACGCCTGTCTCTTCTTTATCTTGCCCATTCTGGGAGCCGGGTAGGTGAGTGTAGGGTATTCTGGGGTCCCTCAGGAGTAATTTGTGAGCCGCTGTGGATATGCGGGAAGCGGAGCTTCACTCTCAAGCAGCCGCCGCCATCAACGTGCAGACCACGGCCCGAAGTTTTTAAGATTTAACTTCACTGGAACTAAGGGACCGAGGCCAACCCCTGAGAATCCACCCCACAGCATTATCCCTCCTCCACCAAACCTTACAGTTGGCACAATGCAGTCCGGCATTCCCCTAACCCAAACTCCATCATCACACTGCCAGATAGAGAAGTGTGATTCATCACTCCACAGAACATGTATCCACTGCTCCAGAGTCCACTGGTGGCATGCTTTACACCAATCCATCCGATGCCCGGTGATGTAAGGTATGCATGCAGCTGCTCAGCCATGGAAACCCATGCCGTGAACCCATGCAGTTTTTCTGCTGATATCAATGACAGTCAGATTTGGACTCTGCAGTTTGAGTCAGCAGAACGTTGGTGACTTTTAAGCACTTCACGTGGTCTCCATCCTTCAAGGCTGAGTTGCTGTAGTTCCAGATGCTTCCACTTTACACCAGTCACAGTGGAATATCTAGGAGGGAAGTAATTTTAACAAACTGACTTGTGGCAGCGATGACGTCCTATTACAGGACCACACTTGAATTCCCTGCGCTCTTTAGGAGGACCCGTTCTTTCCCAAATGGTTGTAAAGGGGGACTGCATGGCTAGGGGCTGGATTTTATACATCTGCCGCAATGGGGCTGAATGAAGCTGTGCCCCAATACTTTTCTCCATATAGTGTATCTGTTCTCCCTATGTAAATATAGATACTTTTTTCTTCACATATCTGTAACTACAGATTAAGGAGCAATGACAGTTATGATAACCCCTGGAACAGGGAAGGTCGCTGACCCCAGTTTCTATCTGCTCCTTGTATGCCACTTCATCTGGATGTTTTGTAATGAGGATAACCAGTAAATTTCTGTTGTAAAGCTCTGCTGGGAATTAACTCCTTAGCTCTACCTAGTGGTAAATTTAGGTATTGCAGCTTCATATTTGACATCTGCAGGTTAAACTGTAGATCATAATTTATTTTAAAGAGTGCGGGATATATGATTGTGTTTTACCAGGCATTTGGGACGTATAAGTAATAGAGTTACTTTAATGTGCTATCTTGCTCTACGTGGGACAAGCCATACACAACAATTACGCATTAAAATATTAGCGAACCTGCTTTTTAATAGTTGTGGATGAAAAATGTCATTATTCTTGGCACTGCTGTATGAACAAGGCCAGATTTTAGGGAGGGCATATGGGATGGGACATGTCATGGTGCCTCCATCCATCACCTCTGATGGTTGTTTGGTCTTCCTTTACAGCCAAAAAGAGGTGCAGAGGTGGCCACACATCCATATGGTGTTCTCTTTTGATGTCTAAGGGAAAAAATTTTTTTCTGTGTGTTCATAACTTATATGGAGATGTAGATGTAGGATGGGACTCCCCTTAATTTTTTGCAAAATGTCTTCCCCCTGCCTTAATTCAACCCTGTCTGTGGCACTACAGTATATACTCTACTGTTCTATAAATCTGAGTATTATTCATGTAGCCCATTGTAGTATATACTGTTGTCCTAGGACTTTATGGATTGCAGTGGGACCCCAATATATTCCCTTGTTCGGGATTGAAATGTTAATTTCAGATGTAGTAATGACCAGCTACCACTAGGTGGCTCCTGTGCACTATATTGTCTGATAGTTCTAAGGGTACTTTCACACTAGTGTTAAAGTTTTCCGGTGTTGAGTTCCGTCACAGGGGCTCAATACCGGAACAAAACGCTTCAGTTTTATCCTAATGCATTCAGAATGGAAAGCATTAGTTCAGTCCCTCTTACAGTATTTGGCCGGAGGAAAATACCGCAGCATGCTTCAGTATTTTGTCCGGCCAAAATTCCGGAACACTTGCCGAAATGCCAGATCCAGCATTAACTTCCATTGAAATGTATTAATGCCGGATCCGGTACCAAGTGTTCCGGAAAACCGCATCCTGTTTCCCGGTCTGCGCATTCGCAGACCTTTAAATCTGTGGGGGAAAGAAATCCGGATCCGTTTATCCAGATGACACCGGAGAGACGGATCCGGTATTTCAATGCATTTGTCAGACGGATCCACATCCGACGGAACTGCCTGCCGGAATCCTCTAACGCAAGTGTGAAAGTAGCCTAAGGCCTGGACTACACTGCGCCAACCGATTTTAAAAGTACGGATACAGTGGTTGTGGCCAGGATCGCAGGGGCATCGCAGTGTAGCTATTATCCGGTAGAAATACCATAAATGCCGGGACTGTGACCCCTGAATTTCAAAAAATTCTGTAGAGTTGGATTTTTTGCAATTTAGGCCTCTTGCACACGAATGTAAGGGCTCCGTGCCCGTGCTGTGGACTGCAAATTGCGGTCCGCAATGCACGGGCACCGACCGTGGGGAAGCCGCATGCGGATTGCAGACCCATTCACTTGAATGTGGTCTGCGATCCGTTTGTTCCGCAAAAAGATAGAACAAGTGCTCCGTAGTGCTTCCGTAGGGTTCCATTCCATGCTTTCGTTCCGCACCGCGCCGCATCTCCGGATTTGTGGACCCATTCAAGTGAAATGCACACGGCTGGTGACCCGTGTATTGCGGAAACGCCGTATGCAGCCCGCAGCACGGGCACGGAGCCCTTACGTTTGTGGGCAAGAGGCCTTAGGGGTCACAGTCGCTGCACACATGCAACTCACGCTTTGACCTATTCATTTCTATGGGATCAACACTACACTGTGATTTTGGTCGTGACAACTGTCGTGCAACCAGCGTCGCCGTGTAGTTGTACCCTAAGGACTGTTTCACACGAGCGAGTCCATTGCGGGAATCACGCGCCATGTGTGTGAGTGTGATCCTCCGCTCTGGACTTGCAGGAGCGCACGGCATTATCATGATTTATAATGCTATGTGCCTCTGCTTGACATTATTTCTACAGAATCATACTGACAGCTTTATGTGACTATGATTCTGTGGAAAAAGGTTGAGCAGAGACACATAGCATTATAAATCATGATAATGCCGTGAGCTCCTGCAAGTCCAGAGCGGAGGATCACACTCGCACACGGAGCGCGATTCCCGCAATGGACTCGCTCGTGTGAAACAGCCCTAACTGTTGAACTACAGCTGCAGTCCAAATGGATGCACTCAGTTGAATATAATCTTGTGGACTGCAGCTGTCATTCAATAGTTAAAATCAATCAGTCATTCTACAAAAAGGCCTAAAGGTTGCTTAACAGCAGCGCACTAGCACCACCTACAGGCCGGAACCTGACTGAACGTAACCTAGCCAAAAAACATGATTTCAGAAATTACTATGACATGCTTTCAGGTTATTGAAAATGTGCAACCACACAATTTCCATAGAATATAGGTACACTCCCACGTACCGGTAAATGTTCAATTTTTAACGGACATTTTTTCACAGATGTCTTTCTGAAAAACGGCCATTCTTCAGTCATTCTATAAAGTTGTAAAGTAGGAGAATTGATTTTCTGTTCCCAACCAACCACTGGGGCAGTAGCAGACCCCTCCGCTGTACATACGACACCATGGTTGTATAATAGCACAGGAGAAGCAGCGCATGAATGCTATTGTGTCCTATGAGAGTGGATCAGCACTAAACTGCTTAGCGTGATTGTCATGAAGCTATCAAAGCAGCTACATACAGCAACCACTAGGGGGCAGCACCATGCTCCACAAGTTCTGTACATTCACTGTATTGGACCTGGTACCTGCCTGGGAGAAAAAACTGCCTCCTTTGTGCCCCTAGACAGTAGTTATGTGTCTCAATACAGTAAGAATGCCCTTTAGTCTGCTGCAGTAGTGATTCCCCCTTAACAAACCTTCACAGTAGTAATGCCCCCTTAATGCCCTCTATCAATAGTGATGCCCTTAGTGCCCCTCACAATAGTGATGTCCCTTAGTGCTCCGTTAATGCCTTTTACAACAGTGGCACTCCTTAGTGTCCCTCCCTTAGTGATGCCCCCTCAGTGCCCCGCTCAGAATAGTAATACCACCTAAGTGCCCCCCTCAGAAAATTGATGTCCAGTTAGTGCCCTCTATTAATAGTGATGCCCTTAGTGCCCCCTCATAGTGATAGCCCTTAGTACTCCTTTCTCAAAAGTGATGACTCTTTAGTGCCCCTTACAATAGTGGTAACCCTTAGTGTCTCTCACAGTAGAGAGGCCCCTTAGTGCCCCCCCCCCACACCAGAATAGTTATGCCACCTTACTGCCCCTCTCAGAATAGTGATGCCACCTTACTGCCCCCTCAGAATAGTAATGCCTTCTTATTGCCTCCCTCCCAATAGTGAGTGATACTCACTTATCGCCCCCTCACTATAGTGAAGTCCACTTTATTGTCCCCTCAAAATAGTTATGCCCCTTTATTGCCCCTTCACAATAGTAATGTCCCTGTATTGCCCCTTACAATAGTGATGTCCCCTTAGTGCCCCCTCACAATAGTGATGCACCCTTATTGCTCCCTCACAATAGTAATGCCCCCGTGTTGCCCATTAAAATAGTAATATCCCCTTATTGCCCCTTACAGTAGTGTTGCCCCCTTAGTGCCTCCCTCACAATAGTGTTGCCCCTCACAATAGTGATACACCCTTATTGCCCCTTCACAATAGTAATGTCCCTGTATTGCACTTTACAATAGTGTTGCCCTCTTGGTGCCCCTCTCATAATGGTGATGTCCCCTTAGAGCCCCCCGTATTTATTTATTTTAGGCACTTATATAGCGCTACTATATTCTGCAGCGCTTTACAGACATTAGCATCACGCTGTCCCCAATGGGGCTCACAATCTAAGTTCCCTATCAGTATGTCTTTGGAGTGTGGGAGGAAACCGGAGTACCCGGAGGAAACCCAGGCAAACACGGGGAGAACATACAAACTCCATGCAGATGTTGTCCTTGGCAACAGTGCTAACCACTGAGCAACCGTGCTGCCCATAATAGTGTTGCCCCCTTATTGCCCCCTCACAATAGTAAACCCCTTGTAGTTTTGATAAAATAAAAAATAAGTAGTCACCTAGACCCGTTCCCCTGATGAATGAAGCACATCCTCCCCTGGCTTGTGCTCTCTCTTGCTCAGCATACACAATATCACAGCATGGTGCCTGTCTGCGGCAGAGATCACAGGAATGGTAGAGAAGGGAGCTGACAGATCGCTGCTCCACCTCTGTATTCCTGAGCACACAGATACTACTGAAATAGGTACATGCAGCTGCCCTCCTGGAACTGGGGGGGACAGAGGCCAAAATCCATAACTGCCCTCTGGATCCAGAACAGGTAGGAGACATGACTGTTCCTCTTCTAACCTGTGAACGGTAGGGGTGTAGAGAAAGTGTCTAAAAGCGTCCCTATTGCAGAGGCTTCATCTTTCTAGGAATCAAGGAGGGCCCATTGGTCGGGCCCCCACCAATATTTGGCATATCCTTGCAAATTTGTATTCCGCTGGGATTGATATGCTGTTGGCCTTGCAAGACATTGAAAGACATACTGCTCCACCATCTCTGTTGGCCCCCGGTTAATCGGGCCTGGCCTGCTTCTTGTGTCTTGCAGACCATGTAGTATTTTTGCTATTTAGCCTTTGTTCCTATGAAAGCCTATCCATTACAACTTGCGAACAATGCAGAGCATGCCACAGATCTGTACCCGGCCCCGGGGGCTGCCTGTAATTACCTGTGTTTAGCAGATGCAGCCAGCCAAGCAGAGGAAATTATACAAACTCCATAGAGATAAATGAGTAACAAGGTGAGGTCCTCAGATGACCATGGACACCACAAAAGCAGGAGAGGCCGAGTATCAGTGAACTTTATATATATCTGTGATAGATAGAGAGAGAGAAAGGACACAGATAGATGGGTATGAGATAGATAGATAGAACACAGATAGATAGATAGATAGATAGATAATATGAGATAGATAGATAGCAATTGCGACATCTGCGACCCCTATAACTACGCCACTGATCACAAGTGCCCAGGGGGCATCCACTTCGCAGGCAGTGCCCATCTGCAGTCTTGGGAGGCCAAAACTGCTGACAAACTTTAAGCTGACCACAGATATGTAATATTTATTGGTGAACCATTCGCAGAACCGGCTTAATTTAGTGAGATCAGCCGTCAATGGGATGTCTGTGGTGGTCACATATGGCTAACAGCAGATGCCAATGAGCAGTTAAAGGGGTATTCTCATCTGAACATTTGTGACATATCGCTAGGATATGCCACAAATATCACTTCTGACTACACTGCGTGCAGAATTATTAGGCAAATGAGTATTTTGACCACATCATCCTCTTTATGCATGTTGTCTTACTCCAAGCTGTATAGGCTCGAAAGCCTACTACCAATTAAGCATATTAGGTGATGTGCATCTCTGTAATGAGAAGGGGTGTGGTCTAATGACATCAACACCCTATATCAGGTGTACATAATTATTAGGCAACTTCCTTTCCTTTGGCAAAATGGGTCAAAAGAAGGACTTGACAGGCTCAGAAAAGTCAAAAATAGTGAGATATCTTGCAGAGGGATGCAGCACTCTTAAAATTGCAAAGCTTCTGAAGCGTGATCATCGAACAATCAAGCGTTTCATTCAAAATAGTCAACAGGGTCGCAAGAAGCGTGTGGAAAAACCAAGGCGCAAAATAACTGCCCATGAACTGAGAAAAGTCAAGCGTGCAGCTGCCAAGATGCCACTTGCCACCAGTTTGGCCATATTTCAGAGCTGCAACATCACTGGAGTGCCCAAAAGCACAAGGTGTGCAATAATCAGAGACATGGCCAAGGTAAGAAAGGCTGAAAGACGACCACCACTGAACAAGACACACAAGCTGAAACGTCAAGACTGGGCCAAGAAATATCTCAAGACTGATTTTTCTAAGGTTTTATGGACTGATGAAATGAGAGTGAGTCTTGATGGGCCAGATGGATGGGCCCATGGCTGGATTGGTAAAGGGCAGAGAGCTCCAGTCCGACTCAGACGCCAGCAAGGTGAAGGTGGAGTACTGGTTTGGGCTGGTATCATCAAAGATGAGCTTGTGGGGCCTTTTCGGGTTGAGGATGGAGTCAAGCTCAACTCCCAGTCCTACTGCCAGTTTCTGGAAGACACCTTCTTCAAGCAGTGGTACGGGAAGAAGTCTGCATCCTTCAAGAAAAACATGATTTTCATGCAGGACAATGCTCCATCACACGCGTCCAAGTACTCCACAGCGTGGCTGGCAAGAAAGGGTATAAAAGAAGAAAATCTAATGACATGGCCTCCTTGTTCACCTGATCTGAACCCCATTGGGAACCTGTGGTCCATCATCAAATGTGAGATTTACAAGGAGGGAAAACAGTACACCTCTCTGAACAGTGTCTGGGAGGCTGTGGTTGCTGCTGCACGCAATGTTGATGGTGAACAGATCAAAACACTGACAGAATCCATGGATGGCAGGCTTTTGAGTGTCCTTGCAAAGAAAGGTGGCTATATTGGTCACTGATTTGTTTTTGTTTTGTTTTTGAATGTCAGAAATGTATATTTGTGAATGTTGAGATGTTATATTGGTTTCACTGGTAAAAATAAATAATTGAAATGGGTATATATTTGTTTTTTGTTAAGTTGCCTAATAATTATGCACAGTAATAGTCACCTGCACACACAGATATCCCCCTAAAATAGCTAAAACTAAAAACAAACTAAAAACTACTTCCAAAAATATTCAGCTTTGATATTAATGAGTTTTTTGGGTTCATTGAGAACATGGTTGTTGTTCAATAATGAAATTAATCCTCAAAAATACAACTTGCCTAATAATTCTGCACTCCCTGTATTTGTCCTTTATTCCTATGAAAGGCTATCCAGAGGGGGGGCCATTCCTATCTCCAGAACAGGGCCCTCAATGTGAAGAAAGAACAGCCGCACAAACGCGGCCACCCTTCATTAACCGCTATGGAAGTTCCAAAAATAGCGCTGGCTCAGCAATTTCCTGCAGTCCTATAATAGTTAATGAAAAGGTGGCTGTGCGTACATGGCTTGCTTCCATTTACTGCAAGGGTGCACTGGGAGGCTTGGGCCCACCCTTGGTGCCCTTAACTGCCCATGAAAGGAATCATTACAGCTGATCACAAGACATTGTACCTGGTTTAGCAGTAAATGTCCTGGTGACACACTCCCTTTAAGGTGTACGGCCATTGGTTTGGCCAAAAGCTATTCCTCCCAACTCATGTTTTCTCAGTGGGGAGAGAAGGAATACAATTTCAGGGCATACTTTATGCTATGTTCATGACTCAAGATCATCTCTGTGTTACCTCTGTTATTACCTGGGTGTCATTGTCCCTGAGATGCACCGATGAGCAAAAGGTTAACAATGTTTAGAACTTTTGACTTTCAGGCTCCATATCTCACCACCCACTACAGCTTTGACCGTGAGACTACCATCATTTTATAGACAATCTTCTTGGCTATCTGGTACATAAATTGGACTTGCGACTATTTAGCATATGATTAGTTCTGCAAATTCTTCTCATGTAACTGCATTGTTACTGTTTTGCTCCTCGTGGTGGAACAATCTTTTTCTTCTTGTATTCTACAAATTACACCCTGTTCTCACATTCCCTAATAGCTCAGTGTGTTATTAGGTTGATTCCCAAGCGAAAGGTCAAATCCAGGAGCAGCCATGAAGAAGATTTCCCAAGAAAAGAGAAAAAGCTTCATTCAGCTCATCGATAGCGGTATCTCGGCCAAGAAGGAGGTGGCTTGTATGCTTCGTAATAGTGAGATCACAGATGTCCATGCAAGCACCGTGCGACTCGCATTACACAAGTCTGGAATGGTGGCCAGAAAAAAGGTGAAGAAGCCTCAACTACAATATTGTCATAAGAAGCGTTGGCTTGAGTTTGCAAAAAAAGTATGAACAGTGGACAATAGAAGATTAGAAACGGATGATTTGGAGCGATGAGATAAAAGTCAGTAGACTGGACTCTGATGGGTACAAATGGGACTAGAAGGGAAAAGGGGCTAACGGGTCAAGAAATTGAAGGAACTGTCAAGTTCAGTGGAGGAAGCCTGATGATATGGGGTTGTTTCACAGCCAAAGTCATTGGATACTTGACCAGGATTAATGTTGGCCTCAATGCTGAGCTGTATGTGAGTATCCTACAAGATGAGTTACTTTATAGACTCGAGTACTATGGGTAAGAAAAGGATGACATAGTGTTCCAGCAGGACAACGACCCGAAGCATACTTTGAGATTGGCAAAGAAATGGTTCAATGACAATGAAGTAGAGGTGCTGGATTGGCCCCCGCAATCCCCAGATCTCAACCCAATCGAACACTTGTGGGTAGAGTTGAAGAAAAAGCTGTATTCGTAGCCAAGTGAGTCGACCCATATACACCAACATTGGGAACAGATTTCGGTCAAGACATGCTTCAATCTGATCGAGAGCAATGTTGAAAGCCAAAGGTGGATTTACAAAATAATTAAAATGTAGAATTTTAGGAGCAAAACAGTAACAGCTATTCATATGCTAAATAGCTGCAAGTCCAATTTATGTATGACATAGCCAAGACGATTGTCTTCTATAAAATTATGGTAGTCTCACGTTCAAAGCTGTAGTGGATGGTAAGATATAGAGCCTGAAAGTCAAAAGTGCAAAACATTGTTGCGCTTTTTTGCTCGTCAGTGTAAATCCTGTTTCATGCGGTTACATCTAATATTATATTTCAGTGTGTAGGACCGGAAGGGTGCATATAGTTCTTCCGTGAGACTAGACATGGTCCCTACCTGCACATCTAGTCAGATAATCCTATCATTTGCCTTTGCAGATATATTTCATAAGCCAGTGTCCTCCTGGAGATGGTTCAGGGCTTGTGTAACCCAATGCCGTCTATGTGAAATACATGTCAGGAACATGAAGGAGACCAGCCAACAGCAATACAAGATGAAGGTTGAGGAGGGACGGCAAACACCGGGGGGGGGGGGGGCGTCTGGTAAATTAGATTAATACGTCTGCAGCTCGCTGATCAGTAATGGTATCAGTGGGAC